>NC_087189.1:6027500-6222500 GCF_035594125.1 Scylla paramamosain
TGTATGAAATCATGTATCTTCGTATTTTGTGTTGCTTATGAATTTCACGATTCTGGAAGTTCTTATGATCGTATATTTTCATCTATATCATTTTTCTTTTATGAGATATCAATATAAAGGTATGACACAGGAGAAATCATAACGCTAAGTTGCCAAAATCAAGATCAAGACAAGATATATATATATATATATATATATATATATATATATATATATATATATATATATATATATATATATATATATATATATATATATATATATATATATAGGCTAAACAGAGAAATGCTAGGTAAGGTTTTAGAAAAGACTGGGTTCAGTTTAAAGATAGTAAATATAGTGAGGGGTATGCATGTGGACGTAAAAGTCAAGTACAGACTTGGGAATATAGAAGCAGACAGGATGAAGAGAGCTAAGAGTCAGGCAAGGATACATTTTATCACCAACTCTGTTTATCCTGTATACAGAGGAATTACCGGTCAGGACTGGAGAATGATAAGATGTGTATGTTGTATGTAAATAATGTCGTGATTATGAGCAGTAGTAGTGAAAAATGCATGGCATTAGTGAATAGGTCAGAGGATGAGAAATGCAGTGTGAAGACTAGGAGGTTATGAGATATAACAGAGACGTGAATACAAGCACTTAGGGGTATGTATGAGTGCAGTGGGTGTGATAAGACAGAATGAAAAGATCAGCATGGTGACTGGGAAGCGCGGCAAGGATGAGAGCAAGTACGAGTAAGTGTGCTGCGAGAAGTGTGGACGAGTGTGGCTTTGCCGAGCATAATTTACGGTAAAGATGTGATTGCATGGGATGAAAGTGAAATCCATAAGTTAGATATTGCAAATATGCAGATATGCAGTTAGATATGCAGCAGCGACAACTCTAAGAGGTAGTATGGAATGAACACGTTTAAGGAAAGACCATTTCACAATCGCTTGGTAACTTTCTTAACCAAGAGCCTTACCAGCTTGGTAACAGGCATTACCAACACCTCCATCAGATTTCATAGTCGTTGTTTTCTTGGTTTCGGTAATCCCCAACCTGGTGACGATCATGACTAAACGGAGACCTCTGATTCGGTAATGTTGGCATGTTGGAGCAGCCTCGTATGAGAGAGAGAGAGAGAGAGAGAGAGAGAGAGGCATGGGAAAATGTCATTGATACATTCAACACGGCCTATCCATCTATTACAATTATGGTTATATTTTGTGATTTAAAGTCTTCCCTTTGAATATCTGTCTAACATTCACCAAGTTGTTTTGTAAACTGTGTTTATGGTACACAACAGTCTGCTGTAGACTGGCGTGCAAGCAGATCTGGTCTGACCTGAATATGCAACTTTTAAATTCCACCATGGCCATCCAGATCACGAATCGTGATTAGCCAACCATTATCATTTCTGTTTATCATGTGCCAACGAGACACATGATAAATCATCTATTTCTCCTTTCTCTCATTGCTTTTACACATACATTGTTAAATTGAATTATTTATCTTAGGGGACAAATGCCATATACTCGTACCCTGTCAGGGTTATTACAGGAGTTTGGCCAAGGGGCGTAGCACATGAAATAAGTATGACAGGTACTGAAGTTTTCGGGTCGTGTTCAGCAGGTGAGTTCATCCCAGCATCCAAATTATTCTTAAATTTTATCATATTACACTTATAGCCTACAAAGTATTGTTGTAGCTACTGTTAAATAATCTTAATACATCATTCAGAAAACAATTCAACTTCAAGGTGATAAGAACTTGTGGTATTTGCAAAAAAAAATACATGCATTGGTAATTGGAGGACATGGGAGGAAGCCTTAACATGACGGAAGGTGTGAGGATGGCCAGTGATAAAGATGAAGGGCCATGATCTCCGACCTTACAAGACTGGCACCTCAGTAAAACGCCTGGAAGTGACTGTCAAATCGGAGTCGCAAGAAAGGTGCATCTTTGGAATGAAAGTGAAAGCAAATGGAGGAGGATGTGCACGAGAATTACAGACAGGAGAGGACAAGAAGTTGTGTTAGATATGGCAGGGAGAAATCGAAATGAGTGTGAATGGGTAATGAGAGAGAGAGAGAGAGAGAGAGAGAGAGAGAGAGAGAGAGAGAGAGAGAGAGAGAGAGAGAGAGCGTTGAATGTGATGTAAAAAAAAAAAAAATGGAAAAGTGAGATACAGAAGTGAAGCGGGGTGGGAAGGACTGAATGAATAAAGTAATGAGATGGAACGGAAGGGCACTTCAGAATGTTATAATGAGAAAGAGGCCCCGATGTATGAAAAGCAGTGGGAGAAGCCTGGGTGGTGATCTCTCCCGAGCTAGGGCACAGTGTATGTGAACGCAAGGAACTAGAGATGATCTGAGTCCTGTGCACAGTGTGTGACAATAATAGTAATTCTAAGCCGCCTTTAGCGTCAGAATCAAGATCAAAACAGTGAACGGCTACGGGACGTAAACATAACACCAATAATTTTTTCCTCTTGCTTCACTACCGTATCCATCACAACAACGTCAACAACATATTACCCATCATTACTACACTGTAGACAAATAATTACAAAGGAAAAAAAAGGGGGAGAACAAGTAGACATCGCATTATTAACAGACAAATAAGTAGATGCCAAAACACGTAACTGATATTTGTGAAGCAGATAAACACAATTAGTCATTATTGTGTCACCACGAGTCACCTGTCAACACCTGGTGCACGGGCTGGAGAACAATGAAGGCAAGGAAACACAGGGACACGAACAACTGAACACTGAACGTTGCATCACCTTATGTGTCATCACTGAGGTGAGTTATGGTGAACATATTGAACTAGCAGGAACGTTAAGAGAAAGTCGTGAGATTTACCTGAGTATATAATTGTTGTAACTCAGGTCTTATTATTATGTTTCATTATAATAAGTTGATTATAACTCATTTGGATTTCATTATTATTCATTACTTTAATCCCAAAATACCATTGCCTCACAGCTACAGTTATCACAGATTTTTAGACTTTTGTGCTAAAATATCTTTGATAGTTTTGTTACTTAGAAAAGACAAATATTTTTGACCATGCAATATCATAGAAAATATAAAAAATTTTATTCTCTCTCTCTCTCTCTCTCTCTCTCTCTCTCTCTCTCTCTCTCTCTCTCTCTCTCATGCAGACAGTATTTTTACAGTGCTACAAATATTAACAGAGGACAAAACTTATATTACCTTTTTCCAGAGGATCACTTTAACTATAAAGGTGCTACTTAACTTTAATTTAACCTCTCCTTGCATTACCTCACCTAATCAAACATATGAAGGCTGATTGAACAGGACAGTATCATACTTGTTTATAAATTCGGTGACCCACTTCAGCTATCAAAGTGCATGATGAATAGTTAAGCTTGTACTGTATTTAGGGTGTGGCTTACTGAAATAATACAAGTGGCTGAGGATGAGATGGTAATGTTAATGTTTAGCACAGAGATTGTTGGATTTTTGGTGTTGAAGTAACTGAGTTTGATAACATTTGTGTGTGTTGTGGAAATTGTTAGTATTATGAAAGGTGTGTGTCATTGGTGTTGCTTGTGCTGAGACTATTAGCATTATGGAGGGTAAGTGTGATGTTAGTGTGTTGCAGGGTGCGAGTGTCGGTGCCATGGAGGCTGTGAGTGCCGGCCATGTCAGCGAGGCGTGGTGGACTGAGGCCTGCAAGAAGGTGAAAAATGCGCTGGTGTTTGTGGACGGACCAACAGCTGAGAGTCTGCACTGGAGTGGAGGACTTGGCCGGCTGGCTGATGCTGGGGCTAAGAATGTCAAGGAGTTCTCATCATTTGAGGTGAGGGCATTCATGATATGTCTTTCTTATATGATAGTATATCCACACTCCTGTTCAAATGCATATAGTCTGCAATACAATAGTATGTAGTGTAGTTCATAAGCATATAATTCTTCAGTTTCTTCTGTGTTCCATAGTGTAAGATATGCATGAGAGTGAAATATACCTATTATTATTATTATTATTATTATCATTATTATTATTATTATTATTATTATTATTACTATGATTATCATTATTATTATTATTATTATTATTATTATTATTATTATTATTATTATTATTATTATTATTATCAATATTATTATTATTATTTTTATTATTATTATTATTATTATTATTATTATTATTATTATTATTATTATTGTCATTGTTGTTATTGTTGTTGTTGTTATTATATTAAGTAAGTGAGAGAAACTTGTGCTTACCAGAGTGAGGGAGAAAAAAAATCAGGTAACAGGTGCTTTAAGCTGGGGAGCAACTTAAAGAATCTTCCCCAGCAGCTGGGGGGGGCTCTAATTTTTAGATGAGTTGCAGACCCAGTCATACAGAGCCCACCTGCACATGCCACGCCAAGTGTCGTGCTGCCGTGATGGTTGCAGCAAGTGACATGTTGCTGTAAATGACTGTGTTTTCAATATGTGGAGCTTTATTTGTATTCTGATAACACTATTATGTTCATGAGAATTTTTCCCACTTAATGTAATAATATATTTCAGCATTCAATGATTGACTGTTGAAAATAGCAAGCATAAGTAAAACATGTTAAAAACATTTTTAACATCTTCACAGTTCAACTCATCATAATACTTTTTTTTTCAAGTTTTTTACAATACATCTTGATTGTACAATTACTGCTGAGTCTGATGGAGTCATCCCATATATGAAGTGCATTATGGCATATAATTTGTGCATTTTACGCGCTCAAGCTTGAGTTGCAGTGATTAGGTGATAGTTGCGTGAGTTGAGAGGCAGAAACCTTTGTTCATATGCCAGTAAGTCGAAATATGCAAAATATAGCAAAACAACGGGTCTGACAAAGAGCCTTTGGCCTCACTCTTGCTGGGAGGGAAAAAAAAAATGTTAAGGCAGTGCATGAAGCTTTTATTTCATGTTGATAGAAGGCCTCTTTTTAGGCAATCTTTTCATATAAATTAAAGTAACACATGCATTCAGTAGATTCATTGTACTGTTAATTAGACAAGCATTATTGAAACAGTAGTAATAGTAATGGCAGTGTTGTATTAGTGCCCTGCTTCTTTGCAAGATGCAGAGGTTGTGTAACATAACCGTGTCATGCTGTGGGCTTTGATTCCCTACTATTTCTCTTTCATTACTTCATTTGTTATCATAATTTCTCATTGTTTGACAAAATCAACTCAATTTGTTATCTTTCCCTCTCCATTGTCAGCCCTCCAGTTATTGTGCTTAGTTTTAGGAACAGAGTGATAAATATTTTAGTGTTAGATTATAGTTCCTTTTTATTTCATGGTTATTTATTGAGTAGAATATTGTATGGCTTTTATTGAGATTATCTCTTTCCACTGAGTGGCAACAGGGCTAAGAGTGTGAGTGATGTGTGTGTGTGAGCATGCATTGCTCTGTTTGGGCCATCACGTATGGGATTGCTGGCCTGACATGTAGATAGATCATTAAATTTGTTGCTTAATATTGCTAGCCTCTTAAGTTCATCATTCACTTTTGCCATCACCTTCAAGAGAAGGGTGGCAAGAGAGGCCGAGGGGTGGAGGGAGATAGACCAAGTATTACTAACTTCTCAGTTTCATTATTCACCTTGGCATTGCCCTCAACAGAAGGGCAGCGAGAGGGATGTCAAGGCAGCCTTCCTGCTGAGTAGTCCAGTGAGGGGCACCACGGCCACTATTCTCAAAGATGTGATCCAGGCATCCAGCTTCCAGTACTGCATCATCATCACCTCAGCCCACCCCAGCGTGCACACCTATGCACGTTATGGTGGCAGAGATGTGGACGATGCTGTGCTGACCACTGAGTTGGAGCAGAGTGTTCTGACCTGGATGGGCAACATGGTGGGTGTGGCTGTCCAGCACTCACAGTTTCCATAGCCCTGGCACTCAAGCTCTGCAACACACATTAACATCACACTCAACCTCCATGATGCTAACAGTAATTTCAGCCAAAGCAACATCAGCAACACATTCATAGCTCTCATAATGCTAATAATTTCTGCAACACACTAATATTATCAAACTCACTGCTTCCTCAACACAAAAAAATCTAACAATCTCTGTGTGTTGATTGCATGTAAATTTTTGGGTTATAATTAAGTCACATGAGTTGCCTTCCTTAAAGTAAAATGTTGAAGTGACAGGATTAACATCTTGTTTATATGTAGTTAAGCTTGTGTAGAACATGTGGGTGTAGATGTGTGAAATTGTAGATGCAGAAGTATTTAGAGGAGAGCCAGTAGCTGCTAAACAGGGAAGGACTGTGAAAAACTCAATATTTAAATGTGCAAGCCCTTTCCATTTTTATAAGTCAACAAGTCTAAGGACCAATTTCACACTCACTTGGTAATGTTCCCAAGCAAGAGCCTTATCAACCTGGTAATAGGCATTACCAACACCTTGATCTGATTTTACAGTTGTTGTTTTCATGATTTTTAGTGATTCCCAACCTGGTAATGATCATAGCAAAACGAATACCTCTGATTCAGTAATGTTGGTATGGCAGAGCCCCATTACTAGATAAAATGAGTCAATTCATGACAAAAGAACTGACCATGCCAGCATTAAAAGAGAAAGAGAAAGGTACCGAAAATTTAAATACATCACTGGTGCCTTCAACACACCATATCCATATACTGCAAACATGGTTACATTTTGTGATTTTAAATTCTTCCCTTGAAATATCTGTCTAACATTCGCTAAACTCTGCGTATGCCATCCAGGCACATAATAAATCATCTATTTCTCTCTTCCTCATTGCTGTACAAATTCACTGTTAGATTGAAATATTTTGGGTTTTATGGAAATAGCCCTAGCTTACTATTTTTGAGACAGTGATTAATTATTTCTCAGCAAAAATATGATGTTTTCTTTTTTAATCATGATCTACCATTGAAAGGATTAACAATTAAATTAATTAACTGAATTAATTTAAACCTAGCTTAACAGAAGCAAGCCTAGCCCTCTGATGGAAGTGGTAATGTTATTTCAATATTATCTAATATTCCTCTTAGATGACAAATTCCATACAGCTTATGCATATGTGAGAATTATTAGTTTTTAACCAAGGAGGCTTAGTAGATGAAATAAGGGTGACAGGTAGTGAAGCTTCCATTAGCTGGTGAAGTGAGTTCATGCTGCCATCCAAATTCTTAAATTCTATCATATTACTATAATAGCCAACAAAATTTTGTTGTATTGTTAAATAATTTTAATATACAATTTAGAAAATAATACAAGTACAAGAGGATAAGAACGTGTTATTTGCAAGAAATAAATACATAGGTAAGCTCCACTGGGGAGGCCCAGCAGCTCACAAGCCAGCGTTATCAAAGGTTCCAATTTCTGGTAAGGATCAAAACAAAGAACGCCGCGAAAAACGTCTGTAAAATCAGATTTATTGTTAGTGGTGAACATCACCACTCATAGATAATGATCACAACAACAGGAGGTGATTGTGAAATAGTCCCTAAGTGTTTGAGAATAATAAAAGATATTGCTCATTCATTTACAAATGGCATGACCTTAAGAACAAGACAGAATATATATATACATAGTTCTCTCATGATTTCCAGAACTACACTGTAGAAGTATTTTACCTCCCCCTGGTCATCGTTCCATACTCTGAGGATCTCTTCTTTATGCCGGTGTTTGCCTCGTTGTATCCACTCCTGAGCCCTGATGTGCCCAGGATATCCAAGCACCACCAAGCTGTGACTCGTGGCGACAAGATCAAACCTCTCACTGGTCTTGGTGAGTCTTTGTTACCAGTGGAGGAGTGAGAGGAGAAAGAGAGGATTAGTTAGTGTGAGGAGGGAATACAATGACAAGAGTAAGTAGTAGCTTTTTTTTCCAGTAATTATTCCTCTGTGCTCATTTTTTCTAAGTTTAATGTGTCACTGGTCAGTCTGATAGCATTGGAGAAGTGTGTGAGAGAAAGTAAGAGGAGAATGAGAGAATTAGTCATTGTGAGGAGGGAATACAAGGACTGGAGTAAGTAGTAAGTAAATCAAATTTCTGTGGTGTTGGCAAGTCCTTGATAGCAGGAGGAGTGTGTGAGAGAAAGGAGTGAGAGGAGAATGAGAGGATCAGTGTGAGGAGGGAATACACAACTGGCTGTTCTTTTACAGTAATTCTTCCTCTGTTTATTTTTTCTCCCTGTTTCATGTCCTGATCTCATTATCATCTGTCAGGTTTTGTAAGACTTTGAGCAGTTTGTATAGAATATTGTTTTAAGCTTATGTAATTTGTGAAGACTATTTGATGTAAAGAAGGGAAACAAAAGTTCAAATTTTGGATGATACTAAAAGGGAAGAATATAAGCTTATTTATCCTCAAACAAATTAGAAACTATTTTGAAATATCAATGCTAAAATGTTTAGCTTATTTAAGACAACAGTTTGATACGGACTGAGTGAAAAATGAATATTTGGTTTTAAGCCTCTCAGGTAATTAGGTTGCAGGATGGTAAAAATATATTAATTTTTTGATGGGCAACTTATTATATTGCAATTTAGAATTGAATCTTTTAGAAAAATATAAACTAGCTATGATCCAGAGTTGTATAGTATTGGAACTGACAGAGTATAAACATGTGCACCCCTTGATCACGATAAATAAATAAATAGAAAATTAATGAATAGATAAATACAAATTAAAAATGCAAAAATACAATTAAATGATGAAAACTAAAACTAAATTAATAGAAATATAATATATATTTTTTTAAATATGGTCTAATACCCACATCAGGGTTATGGGGAAAAATCACAATCAGATCTGCATTCACCTCTAATATACCAACACACCAGACTCTGTACTCAGGCCTGCAGGACAATTAGGTTACTTAGTGGTGCCCAAGTTAGCTTAATCTCATCAGCTCCTCTACTTTGTCCTCAGCCTTTCTCTCATCATTGCAGTGTTGCACCTCCTGCTGTTTCCTACCACTGTTTTCACACTGCTTTAATATTCTTGCTAACTCCATGCTTCCCCTCCTCCCTCATTATTGCTACACAAGACTTTCTCATCCCTATTCTCTTCACCTCTCTAATGCAAGAGTTAAGCAGTATTTTTAATTATTCACTCCTTTTCCTAGTAACCTCTGTGACTCCTCCTTCCTGTGACTTGAATCCTTTCAAGAGGGAGGCTCCAAGACACTTGCACTCCAATTTTTGGCAATTCATTTGGCTCTTTCCTTTGGGACTGTCTGGCACTCATTGGGCCTTTTTGACCTAGGCCAGTGTCCCTCTTACATAAAGAAAAAATCTGACAGAGTTATAACCTGGGACTCCAATCAATATTCCTAAGTCTACCTATAAAGATAAGAAATACCATAGACAGTGAAATTGGGCACAGCAAGTTAATTATCCTCTGACCATGCATTTGCTGTATTTACTAACACTGTATCAACACTGTCCTCATGCACACTCAACCCCTTAACCTTCCTTAGGTGAGGTTGAGTTCCACCACCTCCCTCATGAGATGCGAGTGTCGGTGCGGCAGCTGGTGGCCTCCATACACAGCCTCCTTCAGGGGATGAATGCGCGGGAGGAGATCTTCACCATCGGACAGACGGCTCACATTATCGGCACAGAGCTGGATGTTTTCTCCCCAGCCAGGCAGAGACGAAAGGTTTGTTTTCACTGGTAGTCTTTCTATCTATTAGAGTGACATTTTCTGTGAAGAGGATCAACTGAGACACAAGCACAAGCACATTCACTATTGTTTCTTTACTTGTTCTTAGCAGTAGTAACTGGAGCAGTGATTTATCATTGTCGTCATTAAGTTTAAGATCCTTATTTTTCATGAGTATTTTCTCTTCTGCTTGGGGGCCAAGGGGCTAAGAGAGCAGTGTGAATGAGTGTGAATATGAAAGTTGTGTGCCTTGTTTTGGCTCTTTGTGTGGAAGACAGCCTTGGTACATGTATGTATGCTTTTTTTCTTTTCATTCTTGTGTCTGGAGGAAATCCTATAATTTTTACAACTATTGATGCCACTACTACTACTACTACAATTTGCTCCATCTGCCGACGTGAATGTTATATTCCGCAAACTGGCAAATTATTCCTCAGTCTGAAAAAAATCAGCTAGGAGAAAAATAACTGCATGGGAACTCAAACTGGCCCCTTATATGTTTTCAAAGCATAGAATAATAGATTCAGTGTTTGACGTATTGACAAGAGGGTTGTGTTTGTTTTAATTATAGTGTTCTGCTGAGTTGTTGTGCAATGCCTTCAAACAATACAAGTGACAATTACATAGCTCAAGTGATACAGTTTCATAAGATTGGTGAAAGAGATAAAAAAATAAGCCCTATATCTCATGCCAATGAAAGGATTGTGAGTGTTTTGGTCAAGAAATGGTCTGATGAGAGAGGAGAGGATGCACCTCACCACAGACATGGTGATGGATGTTTGTTCTTTTAGTTGTTCTGCTGTAAGTTGAGGATTTAGCTTTAACTATCTTTTGATAGCATATATGGTGTTGTCAAACATTTTGGGCTGGTCCACCACTATGTTTGTGGTGAGACACATTCCTGCATCCCTCATCATGCCATTTCTTGACCAGCACATTCACAGTCCTTTCATTGGCAACAGTTATACAGTTTTTTTGTATTTTTTTAAAATTAATTAATTAATTTATTTTTTCCAGCATTCTAGTGAAACTCTTAATATGTGTACTATGTGATCATACTCTGTATATTATCCAGCCATCACACAGCAACTCAGCAGAACAATATGTTTAAAATAGACACAATCATTTTGTAAGCTAAAGCTAGGAGTGGTCACAAAAGAAAACTCTTCCCCATGCTAATATGTCAAACACTGAATCCATAATTGTGTGCTTTGAAAACATATAAGGGACCAACTTGAGTTGCCAAGTAGTCATTTTCTCCTGGACCATTTTTTTAGGATGAGAAAGAGCGAGCTGCCAGTTTGTGGAGTGTGACGCCCATATCAGCAGGAGTTCTTAAGTTGTTTGGCACCAATTATACTACTACTGCTACAAAAAAATAGTACCATTTGTATTATTTTTACATACAACTTTATGGATCAGTGGTGATAATGTTGAAAATTCAAGACCTATCTATCTTTATACCAAGCTGGCAGTTCCACATAGAGTGGCCCAGACAAAGCAACACACACACACACACACACACACACACACACACACACACACACATACCATTCACATTTTTAGCCCCATCACCCCATCTGTCCCTGGTGGAAAGGGTTAGTCTCATGGATCACCTTACTAAATCCCAGGATCTCAGTCACATTAAAGATACTGTCAAGGGAGCCACATTGATTAACAGGGCATGGAGGACTGACAAAAATGCAAGGCAAGGAGCCAGTATTTTGATTTCGACAAAGCAAACAGCGCAACATGTCCCCGTAGCAACTGGTGAGGTGATGGGGACTCCACGTTGTGTAAATTCCGCTGACGGATGGTATTGCCTCATGGTGGGGGGAGGAAGATGGTAAAGGCAGTGACAATAGGTTACTCTCAACACTCCCAGCTGTGTGACTTTGTGATGGGGGTTAGGACCTGCAAGATGGAGGTAGGAGACTGGGGAGAGAACTATACAAGACTCAGAAGACAGGGATGGCAAACAGCACTCTGAACCACCCCTCAGTGTATCAGAGTATCCCAGTTAGGTGAGGCAACTAGGGTTGAAGAACACAAGGTGTGCTCAGGAAGAGCTTAGCTGCCTGTCTGCTCTCCTTGGTGCCACACACGACTCCTCACCTCGTACAGGCTTCATGAAGCAATCCGTTTGAAGCAGGTGAGATGAGGAGGAGCGAAGGGAGGCATTGAAACTGGTCCCACTCTCAGTTCATAATGCTTAAAGGTGGTGGAAGAGGGAAGCCAAGTGAACGAGCGGGAAATATTTGAAGGCAAGAGGAGATAAGAGCTGAGTGAACAAGTAGGAGGGAGTGGAGTGGTGGTAGTTGATTCCTTACAGATACCTCTTAATAAATTATAATAATGATGTTGATGGCTAGTAATTTCTTCCTCTCAGGTAGCAACCAACAAGGTGTCATTGGTGGTGGTGGACCGCACACTGGACCTTGTGAGTGCTGCAGATCACAGTGGTGACACACTGATGGCCCGCCTGCTGGCCCTGCTTCCCCGCCTGCCTGGCCACTGTCTCGACTCAGCTATCAACATGGCGCCACTCTGTGATGTTCATCCGTAAGCTGACCAAGTGGTGGGGTGTGTTGTGCTGATTAGATAGGTTGAGGTGTTTTTTGTTTTGTTTTGTTTTGTTAGATTGAAGTGTGTTGTTTTATTTTGTTAGATTGAGGTGTGTTGTTTTGGTTTGTTAGGTTGAGTTATTTTGTTTTGTTTTGTTAGGTTTGATTGTTGTATTGGGTGGATGATAAAAGAAATGCTGTTTTCTTGGTTATTTTGATGTATTTACTTAATATTACCTAATATAATATATAATTCCTTAACTACTTATGTGGTCTTATCTTGACACCACATCTGGACCTCTCCACTCCTTTTTTAAGATAATATACATTACATGCCATTATCATTCCTCTGAGTTCATTCCAGATATTCAGACTTCTAAGATAGGAGCTCTACTTTTATATATGTGTGACATTATGTCCACCAATTCATCTTTTACCTGTGTGTCTACTTGTATGTCAGGTCATGTGAGTGGACACTGGTGCCAGGGTGTCTGGCACCGCAGGGGAAGGAGCAGAGGGCAGCAGAGGTCCTCAGGTCACTGGTCACAGCCCCGGCCAAGGAAACACTCTCACTCATTAACAAACATGTGAGTGTGCCAGATGTGTTTACCTTTTAGTACTTGTAAAGCACTAACAGGTATATCCTTTCTCTCTCTCTCTCTCTCTCTCTCTCTCTCTCTCTCTCTCTCTCTCTCTCTCTCTCTCTCTCTCTCTCTCTCTCTCCCTCTCTCACTCTCTCTCTCTCTCTCTCTCTCTCTCTCTCTCTCTCTCTCTCTCTCTCTCTCTCTCTCTCTCTCTCTCTCTCCCTCCCTCCCTCCCTCCCTCCCTCCCTCCCTCCCTCCCTCCCTCCCTCCCTCCCCATCCCTCCCTCTCTCCCTCTCTCTCTCTCATCTCTCATCTCTCTCTCTCTCTCTCTCTCTCTCTCTCTCTCTCTCTCCAAAACTCATATAATTAGGCTTCTTGTGACAATAGCATGTATTTTCAGATGGTTACACTCTTTTATAAATACCAGAATGCCAGAGAGATGTGTTTATAAAATGCATATGCTAATTATGAGTATCTAGTTACCTTAGAACTGGAGTTTTAATCTTTTTGAATGACAGACTCCTTTGAGAGTCTGGTGAAAGTTATGGACCCCCCCTCCCTTGAAAAATGCACATAAACACCCAAACCCAACATTGCATGCAATGAATGTAGTTTGTTATTAAACAATTATGGACTCATACAGCAAATGACATGCACAACATATGGATAAAGTAAGCACTCTAAAAACAAAAACTATTCTCTTTCATGGAGAAATTGAATGTTGTTGTGAAACTCTGGAGTGGTCCTTTACAAGGTAACATACACATCATCTTTCCAGTCAGCTTTCACCTTTTGTTTTTGATAGAAGCAAATGCTGAAAATCATGAGTCACAAAGGTATATAGCAGAAACAGAGTCAGAACAACCATAGCTTGCTTAACCTGACGAGTGTAAGCTCCACAATTCTTGAGGGCTCTTCAAGTTGAATTTATTTTGTTATATTCCCCTTTGCCCTCAGGTCAGTGAGGTCATCTTAATCAAGGTCTTTGTCACTGTTACAGTCTGTGTCAGCAGGTATATGAAAATATTCCAAAAACAGTGATAAATTGCAAAATTAAGGAATAGGCATATGACATGGAGTGGCACAAGATGCAGGCTGTGCTGACAGGCATGTTTACAAGTAGTGGCAGGATGTGTTTTCTCTTACTTCTTTCAATGGGGAACCACTCCAGGAGTCAAAACTTGATGACGATGACAGTTTTACTTCTGTCATATATTAACAAAATTATAACAATTTAAAACAAAAACATAGTGAATATAAATGTTAAATTTTTATCTGACATTCATGGATCCCCTGAAGCCCATAA
Source organism: Scylla paramamosain (assembly GCF_035594125.1). NCBI lineage: Eukaryota > Metazoa > Arthropoda > Malacostraca > Decapoda > Portunidae > Scylla > Scylla paramamosain. The sequence goes on from NC_087189.1 coordinate 6,041,615, forward strand.
ATGAACCGCCACAAGAGGTCCATGGACTCAGAGTTAAGAACCCTTGCCTTAGAGTATATACAGTATATACAGTATATTATATATATATATATATATATATATATATATATATATATATATATATATATATATATATATATATATATATATATATATATATATATATATATATATATATTATATTGTTTTTTTTTGTTTTTTTTTCATTTATTTATTTATTTATTTATTTATTTATTTATTTTTAATTCTAGGTCTCATTTCTATGTATTTAATTACATGACATTTTTTGGGATAGTAAATAGATTTTTTTATCATTATCCACTTTTTTATTGACTTATGTTTGTTATTATCACTCATTGTTTTACAAACCTTTTTTTTTTTTTTTTTTTTTGTCTTTAATTTGCCATTATTTTAAAGACTAATGTTACTTTATCATCATCCAGCATTTTAGATGTCCTAATTTTTCTAATCTTATAGTTTTACTTTTTTTTTTCCTTCATATTCATATTATTTCCTTTTTTATACATTGTTGACTGAACTTACTGTTTTCCTGTCTTTTAAATTGTCTTTTATTTTAAGAATTTTTTTTTACTTTTATTATCATTCCAATATTGCACAAGTCTTTCACCTTTCACAGACAACACACACACACACACACACACACACACACACACACACACACACACACACACACACACACACACACACACACACACACACACACACACACACACACACACACACACACACACACACACACACACACACACACACACACACACACACACACACACACACACACACACACACACACACACACACACCACACTTGTATATTGTAAGTGGCTTCATGTCGACTGAGTGCAAAATCAGTGATTTTGCACTCAGTGGGATAGTTTTGTGAGTGTTTCCTGAGTCAGGTGCAGCTCACTGGCCTCTAAAAAGCTCCACCCATCAGCCAAGCTCCACACACTAACCAGTCACATGATAAACTGAGAAGCTCACATGCATCATAATTTACTTAGTCAGAGGCACTTTCCACACTTTTTGTCTCAGTATTTTTTGCTGATGGGTAGGGAGATATTGATGACTAAATGACTTTGTTCCCTCCCTCCATCACTATTGTTTATTGTATTGTGACCATCATGGCTGAGATCAGTAGTAACAGTTTGTATATAGTACATGGACCACTGTAATGACATGGTTTTGGAGGATATTCAGCTTGTTGAAGAGGAAGGCTGGAGGTTTGTGGCTGATATTTTAGAACCAACAAGCCTGATGCCATGACAGTGTCCAGTAGAGCCAGTGGTGGAGTAAATGCTGCTCTGGGACCACACTGCTCTACTGCCCCTGCAGCTGCTTCTAGTGTTTTTTTTTTTTTTTTTTATGTTAAAGTAGTTTTAGAATTGATAAATTACTTGTTTTTGGAGTGTAGGAATTTATACAAGACATTTTGCTGAAGATATATACTTAAAGAAATTAATAATAACTTGAATTACTCATAGTGGGTGTACACACAGAGGAGGCTAGGACTGCTGCTTATTGGGTTTAGGGGATGTAAAGTTTGAAGAGTCATACATGCTTGTATTCAGAAACACTCTGCTCTCTTATTATGATTATTCTCAAAGACCACAGAGATAATCAGCCAAGTTCTCAAGAGTGTTTTTTTCTATTAGTAATGTAAAAATCTTGTTAATATGTCAGTAGATTCATAAAAACATCCTTAAAAATATGTGTAACTTCAACTAGAGCCTTTTGAAAATAGTGGAGGTGCAGCACAGAAGTGTGTCAGAGTATAGTCCCACATTCCCACAGGTGGTGGGAGGCTGCCAGTCGCAAGGGACCTCCCTCCAAACTCACCAAAGAAGGAGGGCAAGATGATGGTGGACAACCTGAAGAGGAACATCCAGCAGTTTGCCTCAGACATTGACGCCTTCACAGATAATGCTGCTCTGCTCCAGGTCAGTACAGAATTCCTAGTGTCTGATTTTTCAAGTATCATTTGTACATGCTCGGGAAGCGGTTCTGCTGTATAAAAACCAGTAAAAAAAAAGAATGTATCAGTTATCAACCATGAGAGATGGAAAACTGTCACCTTGATCTATGGGTCCTTTGCATTCCTGTCAGCATGTGCTATTTTTTATAATGTTCTCTTTCATAATATATTTTTTTTCCTTAGCAGCACCATTATCATTATCTCCATTCTTGGAGACTTCAATGTTCACCACCAGCTTTGGCTTTCCTCTCCCCTTCACTGACCATCCTAATGAACTAGCCTTCAACTTTGCTATCCTCCACGACTTAGAGCAATTGCTGCAACACCCTACTCGTATTTCTGACCGTCTTGGAGATACACCCAATATTCTTGACCTTTTTCCTGACCTCTAATCCTTCTGCTTATGATGTCACCCTTTCTTCTCTGTTGGGCTACTCTGATCACAATCTCATATCTGTATCTTGTCCTATCGCTCAAATCCCTCCTCAGGATCCCCCCTTAGCGAAGGTGCCTCTGACGTTTTGCCTCTGCTAGTTGGGGGGACCTGAGGAGGTATTTTGCTGATTTTCCTTGGAGTGACTACTGCTTCCGTGTCAGAGACCCATCTTTGTGTGCTGAGCGCATAACAGAGGTGATAGTGTCTGGCATGGAGGCATACATTCCTCACTTCTTTTTCTCGACCTAAACCTTCCAAACCTTGGTTTAACACAGCTTGTTCTCATGCTATACATGATAGAGAGGTGGCCCACAAAAGGTACTTAAGCCTTCCATCACCAGAATCTCATGCACTTTATATTTCTGCCCAGAACCATGCCAAGTCTGTTCTCCAACTAGCCAAAAACTCCTTCATTTACCGAAAGTGTCAAAACCTTTCAAGATCTAATTCCCCTCATGACTTCTGGCATCTAGCCAAAAATATCTCCAATAAACTTTGCTTCTTCTTCTTTCCCTCCTTTATTTCAACCAGATGGCACCACTGCTATCACATCTATTTCTAAAGCTGAACTCTTCACTCAAAACCTTTGCTAAAAACACTACATTGGATGATTCTGGGCTTGTTCCTCCCTCTCCTCCACCCTCTGACCACTTCATGCTACCTGTTAAAATTCTTTGCAATGATACTTTCCATGCCCTTGCAGGCCTAAATCCTCAGAAGGCTTATGGACCTGATGAGGTCCCTCCTATTGTTCTCCGAAATTGTGCCTCCGTGCTTGCACCTTGCCTAGTCAAACTCTTTCAGCTCTGTCTGTCAACATCTACCTTCCTTTCTTGCTGGAAGTTTTGCCTACATTCAGCCTGTTCCTAAAAAGGGTGACCGTTCTAATCCCTCAAACTACCGTCCTATTGCTTTAATTTCCTGCCTATCTAAAGTTTTTGAATCTATCTTCAACAGGAAGATTCTTAAACATCTATCACTTCACAACCTTCTATCTGATTGCCAATATGGGTTCCGTCAAGGCCGCTCTACTGGTGATCTGCCTTTCTTTACTGAGTCTTGGTTATCCTCTTTTAGAGATTTTGGGTGAAACTTTTGCTGTTGCCTTGGACATATCAAAAGCTTTTGATAGAGTCTGGCACAAAGCTTTGATTTCCAAACTACCCTCCTACGGCTTCTATCCTTCTCTCTGTAACTTCATCTCAAGTTCCCTTTCTGACTGTTCTATCGTTGCTGTGGTAGACGGTCACTGTTCTTCTCCTAAATCTATTAACAGTGGTGTTCCTCAGGGTTCTGTCCTGTCACCCCACTCTCTTCTTATTATTCATTAATGATCTAAACCAAACTTCTTGTCCTATCCAGTCCTACGCTGATGATATCACTCTGCACTTTTCCACGTCTTTTCATAGACGTCCAAACCCTTCAGGAGGTAAACATTTCACGCAAGGAAGCCACAGAATGCTTGACTTCTGATCTTTCTAAAATTTCTGATTGGGGCAGAGCAAACTTGGTATTGTTCAATGCCTCAAAAACTCAATTCCTCCATCTATCAACTCAACACAACCTTCTAGACAACTATCCCCTCTTCTTCAATGACACTCAACTGTGCCCCTCTTCTACACTAAACATCCTCGGTCTGTCCTTTACTTATCATCTGAACTGGAAACTTCACATCTCATCTCTAGCTAAAACAGCTTCTATGAAGTTAGGTGTTCTGAGACATCTCTGCCAGTTTTTCTCACCCCTTCAGCTGCTAACTGTACAAGGGCCCTATCTGTCCATGTATGGAGTATGCTTCACATGTCTGGGGGGGTTCCACTCATACTGCTCTTCTAGAAAGGGTGGAATCAACAGCTTTTCGTCTCATCAACTCCTCTCCTCTAACTGACTGTCTTCAGCCTCTCTCTCACTGCCACAATGTTGCATCTCTGGCTGCCTTCTACCACTATTTTCATGCTAACTGCTCTTCTGGTCTTGCTAACTGCATGCCTCCCCTCCTTCTGCAGCCTCGCTGCACAAGACTTTCTTCTTTCTCTCAGCCCTATTCTGTCTACCTTTCTAACGCAAGAGTTAACCAGTATTCTCAATCATTCATCCCTTTCTCTGGAACTCCCTGTCTGCTTCTGTATTTCCACCTTCCTATGACTTGAATTCCTTCAAGAGGGAGGTTTCAAGACACTTATCCTTCAGTTTTTGACTACTGCTTTGACCCTTTTATGGGAGTGGCATTTCAGTGGGCATTTTTTTTTTACTGGATTTTTGTTGCCCTTGGCCAGTGTCCCTCCTATATAAAAAAAAAGAAAATTATCATCACTTCATTACTTCAATAAGTAAATGTCTTTATTTTTCCTTACAAGGCTCATGTGTGTGTGGAACAAAAGATTTTCCTCCCTGAGATATTCTCCTCTGATGGAGATCTACAGTCAGCACCACACAACATCATGTAACCTAATTAAGGAGCTGAGAAGTAAAAGGTTGTAATCTGCAAATCTGCCATTTTTTAGTTAGTGCTGGTTTCCGGGAGTTTCAACCGTCCTCTGTGATGTGGCAGAAGAGGATAAACAATACTCCATTTGGCCCCAGTACAATGGATTCAAAGGGACATACACATGTTTTTTCTTCAATATCAAATCAGAGCCTCAGTAGCAGAAGGCCCTAGCCCTGTGTGGGTGGCTGGCCTATCACTGTGCTGCTGTCAGCCGCCAGCCAATCACAGGCATCATTTCAGTGCACTTACATCACTCACGTGCACCGTCTTACTACACTTACATCACTCATGCTGGTTTGATTCTCTCACTGTATTTTGCTTGAAATCGTGGACTTTTCATTTGACTTGTCATCTGAAAGTGATGGTGATTATCCTGAGCCTTGTACTTCTCATAAGAGAGTTAAGAAGCTAGAAAACTGGCAAGTTAACATAGCTAAAGCTAAAAAAAAGAAAGGGTGAAGAGTATTACATAAAGTATTGTAAAAAAAAAGTATTATAAAAATTCACCAAAAATTTACTGTTGTGTATAAAGGCATGAAACTTTCACAATTTCTTAATGTTCATATATAGATAATACATAGAGTTTTTGTATGAATCTGGGAATTTTTTTATATTTTAACATTTTAGGCTATTTTTTAAAATGCATATATGAATTGAAAAAATCATGAAAACAAAAAAATAAATAATAAATAAACATTCAGTAAACTCTGGAGCTCCTTGCTTGCTCCTGTATTTCCATCTTCCTGTGACTTGAACTTGTTCAAGTGGGAGGTTTCAAGACACTTATCCTTTAATTTTTGGCTACTGCTTTGGTCCTTGTTTGAGGACCAGCATCTCAGTGCCCCCCCACTCTCTCTCTCTCTCTCTCTCTCTCTCTCTCTCTCTCTCTCTCTCTCTCTCTCTCTCTCTCTCTCTCTCTCTCTCTCTCTCTCTCTCTCTCTCTCTCTCTCTCTCTCTCTCTCTCTCTCTCTCTCTCTCTCTCTCTCTCTCTCTCTCTCTCTCTCTCTCTCTCTCTCTCCTATCTATAAAAAAAAATAATGATAATAATCTCTGTTCCAAAACTTTCCATTAGTATAATTTTAGGTAGTATTTTGGTTACAAAGTATGGCTGAAACTGTTCCCCTGCTTTAACAGTATTTTTCTCAAAAGTGACCCATTGCTGGTTAAGACCTTTTACTTCTCAGCTCCTCATTTGTTCTGGCTGCAGATCCCATTCAGTTCCCCTTGTATACACTCTGTTATAACCTGAACCACCATCATATAACCTTATTGCTTTGGCTCCATATCTGATTCATTTCAAATTTTCCCCACACTAAGCACTCTATTATAATCCAGGTCAGCATCTTATAACCTCAGTTCACAGTAAGTTCATTTCAAGCTCTTCTAGACAGCTTGGAATCAAAAGCATTTAATCTTATCAACTTCTCTCCTCTAACTGTCTTCACCCTCTGTCTTTTTACTGCTGTGTTGCATCTCTTGCTATTTCCTACTGATATTTTCATGCTAACTGCTCTTCTGATCTTGCTAACTGCATACCTCCTCCTGCAGCCTCTCTGCACAAGACTTTCTACTTTCTTTCACCCTTGTTCTGTCCACCTCTCTGATGAGTTAACCAGTATTCCCAGTCATTCATCCTTTTTTCTGGCAAACTCTGAAACTCCCTGCCTGCTCATGTATTTCACCCTTCCTATAACTTGAACTCTTTCAAGAGGGACATTTCAAGATACATATCCTTCGGTTTTGATGACATATGACATTTCTGTTGGGACCGGCTCTTCATTAGGCATTTTTCTCACTCATTTTGTTGCTCTTGGTCAGTGCCTCTCTTCAAAAAAAAAAAAAAAAAAAGCTCTGTACCCACAGCAAGGCCTTGGGGCAGTGGAGGCGCTGATGGATCCTCGCCACACACACCAGGACCAGCTGCTCAGCCTGGAGAAGAGGCTCCTGCAGGCCCTGGGTGATCCAGAGGAGACGTCACCCTTCACCCAGGTAGCGTCGCCTTTCTCACAGGTAACAGTGCCCTTGGAGGAATTATTGCATCTTTTCCTGTCACCATCACTTCCGTCTCCTTTCATCAGGTATCCATGTCCACAGCCTTTCCTTTCCTAGATATCTTGGAAATTACTGCATCCTTTCGTCTTCTGTCACCATCACTTCCGTCTTATGTCATCAGATACCTCCCCTGCCTCTCCTTTCCTTTTCCTCTACAAATTTTCCTAGATTTTATTGACCACAAGTAGATGAAAGCTAGATTTAATTGGCCACAGGTAGACAAAAGCTTAAAGCATTACACTTGTGTCTCCTTTCAACAGGTATTCACATCCCCTGCTTTTCCTTTCCTCTTCCACCACAAGTTATCTTATATTTTATTGACCACAAGTAGATGAAGGCATAAAGCATTACACACTTAAACATTGATCATCCATATACCAATGATGTTCTCATTCTCTTGATAAACAGCTACTAATGCTCAGCAACCTTCAAATCCTTGCAGTGTAAAGATACTGGATTGGTGTTGTAGGAACAGGGAGCTTGCTCTACTGCTTTAGTGCTTTATTGGCTCTTATGATCCAAGAGCAGAACTTTTCAAGAGGGACTCATGAGCTGTTCATCCACATAAAAGGAAGTCATTACAAGCCTGACATGTTTGCTTACCTCAAGTCTCTCAAAGCAGAAGCAGTGTGCTTATGGTATTTAAGAGTTTCTAATGGGAAAAATGGGATTTCATGAGGCTTAATGCATAGGAAACACAAAAATTATGTTTACGAATATTTGTCTTGTTATCTCTCTCTCTCTCTCTCTCTCTCTCTCTCTCTCTCTCTCTCTCTCTCTCTCTCTCTCTCTCTCTCTCTCTCTCTCTCTCTCTCTCTCTCTCTCTCTCTCTCTCTCTCTCTCTCTCTCTCTCTCTCTCTCTCTCTCTCTCTCTCTCTCTCTCTCTCTCTCTCTCTCTCTCTCTCCCTCTCTCTCCCTCTCTCTGTCTTTCTGTCTTTCTGTCTTTCTCTCTCTCTCTCTCTCTCTCTCTCTCTCTCTCTCTCTCTCTCTCTCTCTCTCTCTCTCTCTCTCTCTCTCTCTCTCTCTCTCTCTCTCTCTCTCTCTCGCTCTCTCTCTCTCAGCCATGTATTTAATCATTTCCTTCTCATCTCTCATCTCCCTGCGCCAGGTCTTCCAGCTGCTGAGGACACGGAAGAGTCACGGAGTCACACTGGATGACCTGCTGAGCCTGATGGTGTATGTGGCATCTCTTGGAGGCTATGGCGTGTTCTCTCAGCGGGAGGAATATGCCCTGATTAACCTCCTGTCCCATGCCATTGTGGAGGATAAGGAGGAACTCTCAGACCTCCTCCTTGAATTGGGTCAGTGGTTAGTCATTATTTATTCCTTATGATCCCATATCAGAAGAGGAGGTAGAAGCCAAAATGTTAATTACTCCCAGGGAGGTCTCACAAGCACTGGACCATGTGGATGCTGTGAGCTTGACTTTGACCAAGCTGTGATCTTTCTGAATGCCACCCTTTATGTCTCACAACACAAGGGGCAGTCACAGCCTGTACTTTCAAGACAATTTCTTTCACACAACACTACATGCATCTAACACATGCACATCTTTCCCTAAAAATCAAAATTTAATATGGCAACTACACAGCCTCAGAGTCCCTCGCTGAGGAGAGGACCACCAATGTCCCCAGGTCAGACTGCTCCTCTAGTATTAACTCGTGTCTTGACATGCTGCTCAACTTATTATCCATTAACTTCTGCAACATTCACAGCCTTGAATATAATTTTCAGTCTTTGAAACACAACCTTTCCTCAGCTAAACCTCATCTTATCCTCTGAGGCAGCTGACAGTAGCCTCTTCTCTGTTCCCTTCTAATTTCTCTGTCCTTATTTTCAATCTAAAGTAGATGTTGCATCTATTTCTGCAGCGACCCAGCTTGCTTTCATGCCTACACTCTTGAATCTTCTTAATTTTCTACCATCTGGCTATTACTGCAGAGTCACTCTCAAACTAAATTTATCTGTCCTGTATACCTCTCACCTAACTCCTCAAACTAAAAAATTCTTTGACCATTTGACTTCCAAAGTGGAGCACATCCTCTCTTTCCTTTTGCAAAAATCTCCAGCACCAGCTCTGGCTTTCCTCTCCCTTCACTGACCTTCCTGATGAACTAGCCTTTAACTTTTCTATCATCCATGACCTAGAGCAATTGGTGCAACACTCTACTTGTATTCCTGACTGTCTTGGAGATACGCCCAATATTCTTGATCTTTTTCTTACCTCTAATCCTTTTACTTATTCTGTCACCCTATCTTTTCTGTTGGGCTTCTCTGATCACAGCCTCATATATATATCTTGTCCTATCACTTCAATCCCTCCTCAGGATCCCCCAAAGCAGAGGTGCCTCTGGGGTTTTGTCTTTGCTGATTGGGGGTACCTGAGGAGGGATTATTCTGATTTTCCTTGGAATGACTACTGCTTCTGTGTCAGAGATCCATCTCTATGTGCTGAGCACATAACAGAAGTGATAGTGTCTGGCATGGAGGCATACATTCCTCACTCTCTCTCACTCTAAACCTTCCAAACCATGGGTTAACTCAGCCTGTTCTCGTGTTATACATGATATGGAGTTGGCCCACAAACATCACTTGAGCCTTCCTTCACCTGAATCTCAGGCACTTTATATTTCTGCCTGGATTCATACCAAGTCTGTTCTCCAATTAACCAAAACTATTGAAATTGTTCTTGGGAATACTCATTAGTCTTGTTTTTTCGTTCCATTTCTGTGCAGATATATTCCACAGACAACAGAGCAATAGTAATTTGGTAGTGTCTTTTTTTTTTTTTTTTATGTAGGAAGGACACTGGCCAAGGGCAACAAAAATCCAATAAAAAAATATGCCCACTGAAATGCCAGTCCCATAAAAGGGTCAAAGCAGTGGTCAAAAATTGATGAATAAGTGTCTTGAAACCTCCCTCTTGAAGGAATTCAAGTCATAGGAAGGTGGAAATACAGAAGCAGGCACGGAATTCCAGAGTTTACCAGAGAAAGGGATGAATGATTGAGAATACTGGTTAACTCTTGCATTAGAAAGGTAGACAGAATAGGGGTGAGAGAAAGAAGAAAGTCTTGTGCAGCGAGGCCATGGAAGGAGGGGAGGCATGCAGTTAGCAAGATCAGAAGAGCAGTTAGAATTAAAATAGCGGTAGAAGACAGCTAGATATGCAACATTGCGGTGGTGAGAGAGAGGCTGAAGACAAGTCAGTTAGAGGAGAGGAGTTGATGTGACGAAAAGCTTTTGATTCCACCCTGTCTAGAAGAGCAGTACGAGTGGAGCCCCCCAGACATGTGAAGCATACTCCATATATGGACGGATAAGGCCCTTGTACAGATTAGCAGCTGGGGGTGAGAAAAACTGGTGGAGACGTCTCAGAACACCTAACTTCATAGAAGCTGTTTTAGCTAGAGATGAGATGTGAAGTTTCCAGTTCAGATTATAAATAAAGGACAGACCGAGGATGTTCAGTGTAGAAGAGGGGGACAGTTGAGTGTCGTTGAAGAAGAGGGGATAGTTGTCTGGAAGGCTGTGTCGAGTTGATAGATGGAGGAATTGAGTTTTTGAGGCATTGAACAATACCAAGTTTGCTCTGCCCCAATCAGAAATTTTAGGAAGATCAGAAGTCAAGCATTCTGTGGCTTCCCTGCATGATATGTTTACCTCCTGAAGGGTTGGATGTCTATGAAAAGACGTGGAAAAGTCCAGGGTGGTATCATCAGCGTAGGAGTGGATAGGACAAAAAGTTTGGTTTAGAAGATTATTAATGAATAATAAGAAGAGAGTGGGTAACAGGACAGAACCCTGAGGAACACCACTTTTAATAGATTTAGGAGAAGAACAGTGACCATCTACCACAGCAGCAATAAAACGGTCAGAAAGGAAACTTGAGATGAAGTTACAGAGAGAAGGATAGAAACCGTAGGAGGGTAGTTTGGAAATCAAAGATTTGTGCCAGACTCTATCAAAAGCTTTTGATATGTCCAAGGCAACAGCAAAAGTTTCACCAAAATCTCTAAAAGAGGATGACCAAGACTCAGTAAGGAAAGCCAGAAGATCACCAGTAGAGCGGCCTTGATGGAACCCATACTGGCGATCAGATAGAAGGTTGTGAAGTGATAGATGTTTAAGAATCTTCCTGTTGAGGATAGATTCAAAAACTTTAGATAGGCAGGAAATTAAAGCAATAGGACGGTAGTTTGAGGGATTAGAATGGTCACCCTTTTTAGGAACAGGTTGAATGTAGGCAAACTCCATACAGATGCTAATTATACATAAAATTTGTATATGAGATACCTGATAGATGTCTTTTTGCTCTCATTTCACAATATAGTATGCATACACAATTGTGTTATCCAGGAGCAGTTTTGACACAGTGAATTTTTATAATAGCAGTACCATGGTGCGATTGTAGTGCCATCTGCAGCTGTGTGCTATGCACTAGTTTATAAAGATTGAGAATATAGCCACTTGAAAATATGACAAATTTAACAAGGTTCCAAATTAAATGATGCCAGTGTTGATGGTTAACCTGCACTTTATCACAGACAGAAAAAAATGTTGAAAAATGTGTATTTAAAATAATTGTCTTCTCTCCCGTTTATCCACCAGTGAAGTCTTCAAATATGAATTAAAATAACTAAGATACATGCAGGAGATTTAATATTTTTATGATCAATATATTTTATTATAAAAGTGACAAAAAAAGTTGTGAAAGTGCATATGTAAAAGAATGTCTATCTACAGTTTATTTACTGATGAAGTTTTGAAGTGAATAGGACTAATTGAAATGCTGTTGTTTCACTAACTTATTAACTTATTACTAACAGTATTATTATTATTACTTATTACTAACATTATTATTAACTTATTATTCACTAACTTAACTAGTCTTATTTTGGCATATAGTTAAATGTTGTTTTGTTGTGGGTGCAGTTGGGGATGAGGTGGATGAGGTGTCAGCCCTGAAGACAGCTCAGAGTATAGCCAGCCAGCTCCATGCCCTCACCACTGTCAGGGAACATCTCAAAAACTACAGGTGAGAAGCAGCCACCATGATCATCTCAGCTTGTCAACACTCATGCACTTAGCCATCCTTGTATCAAACACCAAAGTAAATGAGGAATTGTTGTAACTTTAGTTTCTGAAACAGGGGAGTATTAAGACATTTCCTAAATTGAATTTAGCAGACTACTTCAGAATTCTTCACTGTTGGCTTTTTAGGTATCATCACCATTTTGTTCAATGTTATTGTTTTCCTATGCTGGTGTTAGACAAATATTTGGGGGTTGTAGGGATGAAGGGAAGAGCAGTGATTGGAACTTTCTTCTTCAAATATAATATGCACTGACTGAACAGAGATGTGTACAGACACTCAAGATTTGTTCTCTAGATTTGTTCTCTGTGTTCTTGTATTCGGGATGAGTGTGTCCTCCATATAAGTCATCACTTTGTTGCATAAGGGAACTGCTTAGCCAACACTTCAGATGATGACACTCAGCAATTGCAAAGTCAACTTCTTTGGGTGCTACTGCATAAACTTTGCTCTGTAAACTTGACTTTGGCTGGCTTCTTAAAGAATTAAATCTATTACCATTAACAAAGAAGACTAAGAGGCGATGATATAGGTTTCTAAAATCATCAAAGGCACAGACTGCAGTAAATATTTCATGATAGATTCTTCAAATTATATGTGAGGAAATGGTTGCAGAATTGTTAGAACATAAGAACGTAAGAAACAAGGTAAGCCACAAGAAACCATCAGGCTTACACATGGCAGTCCATGTATGAAATATACTTGCTTATTTCCACCTATCATCCCTATCCATAAATCTGTTTAATCTTCTCTTAAAGCTCCCTAATGTCTTAGCACTAACAGCTTGATTGCTGAGTCCGTTCCATTCATCTACCACTCTATTTGAGAACCAGTTTCTTCCTATCTCTCTCTCTTAAACCTAAATTTTTCAAGTTTGAAACCATTATTTTTTTGTTTTGTCCTGGTAGCTGATCTTAAGAATTTTGCATACATAACCCCTTGTTATAACCCTTACACCACTTAAAAACTTCTATCAAGTCCCCTCTTAACCTACATCTCTCTAAAGAATATAAATTTAACAGTTTCAATCTTGCCTCATAAGGAATACTCTTCATCCCCTGTATCCTTTTAGTCATTCTCCTTTGTACTGATTCTAATAGACCTATATCCTTCCTGTAACATGGGGACAAGAACTGAACAGCATAGACTAGATGAGGTCTGACCAGTGCCAAATATAACTTTTATATTACTTCAGGCCTTCTACTTTTAACATGCATAAAAATTAATCCTAATACCCTGTTTGCCCTGTTTCTGGCCTCTATGCATTGCTTTCTTAGAACTTTCAGAGCTAACTATAACTCCTAAATCTTTTTCATACCAGAGTTTCATTGTTTATTGTGTGCCTGTTGGGTGGGTTTCCTCTACCTATGCTAAGTATTTTACATTTGTTGATATTAAACTGCATTTGCCATCTGTCTGTCCATTCGTTCATCCCATCTAAATCTACCTGCAAGGTGATGGCATCCGATTCTGACCTAATTAATGTACCCATCTTCATGTCATCCAGAAGTTTACTAACATCACTACTAATTCCACTATCCAAGTCATTGATATATATTAAAAACAACAATGGCCCTAATACTGGTCCCTGTCACACCCCACTAATTACATGACCCCATTCGAATGTAGAGCCGTTCATTACAACTCTCTGTCGCATGTCACTTAGCCATGACCTTATCCAGCCTAACACTTTCCCATCTATCCCATATGCCCTAACCTTTCTCAGGAGCCTCTGAAATCCTTCAACTGTCATGAATCAAAGAATAATTTTTCCACCAAGTAGTAAATCTATGGAATGGGCTTCCTTGAGACATGAAAGACCGCAATACTATAGAGACTTTTAAACACCATCTTGACAAATATTTTGCCTGCAATCCACAGCTAACAGCATTTGTTTGTTAGTGATTAACTTTCTTGTCTTCAGGCAAGGAAATGGGGGCATCTCATTTCATCTATTTTCTTTCTTTCCTTTAAAGTTTCCTTTAGGTTTTTCCTTCTCTAAGGTATTTCTTTCCGACCTGTTTTCCTGTACAGCTTATGCCAGTGGGAGTGGAGGGTGGGGAGAGAGCCTTCTGCTTTCCTGTCTTTTTCTTCTATCACCTTAATAGTCCTAGTTCAGGTCACCTCATGTGGACTGCAAGGTCTTTTATGGCCTGTTTTTCTATGTAACTCTCTCTCTCTCTCTCTCTCTCTCTCTCTCTCTCTCTCTCTCTCTCTCTCTCTCTCTCTCTCTCTCTCTCTCTCTCTCTCTCTCTCTCTCTCTCTCTCTCTCTCTCTCTCTCTCTCTCTCTTTTTTAACAGATATTTACAGAAAGGCTTAAAATTCCATGTTGAGTATGGAATTATTTAAAAAGCCTGTGATAGTATTATTTACAGGAATAACACTATACATACTTAACATAAAGATAATAATGCTAATACAATAATACAATAAAATAATAAAAATTTAAAGCGCCAGTGGGGACAGATGCGTGCTACGCCAGCTGTGGGCTGCCAGCTTCACCTGGTGCGTGGACATGTCCTGCACTTGGGGCGTGGCCACCGTGAACATGTTCCACAGCCGCGAAGTCCTAGCTGTGTAGGTACGCTGGTGTTGGCTAGAGCGAGATCGAGGCACCTTCACTAGCTCGTCGCTACTGGCTGCAGCTCTAGTGCACCTCTGCACTGTGTGTGGCAGCAGCCTCATGGGGGTCAAGGTTAGGGACCCTGCACCTGAGTTTTGTGGCACACCACTAATGCCAACACGTCCCGGTGGTGCTCCAGTGACGTTACTGGTGGTGGGTGCTATTGGTCCTCATCAGTGGCCACCAAGCGCAGGGCTCGCCGCTGCACAGCATCCAGTCTCTGCATGTGGGTGGCAGCACTCGACATCCAGGACAGGGCACCGTACTCCATACAGGGGCGTATCTGTGCCCTGGATAGCATGAGGATGCCCTGTGGGTCAAGGGTGTTCGCCATCCTGCACAGGGCAGAGACTCAGAGAGAGGTCTGGCAGGTGACGACAGCAATGTGGTGATCGAAGCGTAGGCTGCAGTCCACGGACACACCCAGGATCTTGATGTAATCCTGAAGGGGCAGGCTCTTGCCTCCAAAACACAGCTGTCCTGAGACTGCTTGTGAGGCACTTGGGGACCGCGAGATGACCATCGCCTGCGTCTTCTCAGGAGCGAAGTTAACCTGCCACATCTTTCCCCACTGCTCCACCAGTCCGAGCTGCCTATTTCTCTCTCTCTCTCTCTCTCTCTCTCTCTCTCTCTCTCTCTCTCTCTCTCTCTCTCTCTCTCTCTCTCTCTCTCTCTCTCTCTCTCTCTCTCTCTCTCTCTCTCTCTCTCTCTCTCTCTCTCTCTCTCTCTCTCTCTCTCTCTCTCTCTCTCTCTCTCTCTCTCTCTCTCTCTCTCTCTCTCTCTCTCTCTCTCTCTCTCTCTCTCTCTCTCTCTCTCTCTCTCTCTCTCTCTCTCTCTCTCTCTCTCTCTCTCTCTCTCTCTCTCTCTCTCTCTCTCTCTCTCTCTCTCTCTCTCTCTCTCTCTCTCTCTCTCTCTCTTAAAAAATGGGGAGAGAACACAAGAACCAGCAAAAAGATTAACTTGGAAAGTTGTGGAAAGGAAAGTGAGGAAATGGTGGCACAAAGATGCCTCACAAGATCACCAAGCAGAAGTTTAAAGATTATGGATAGTAACGTAGATTGTTTGTTGTCGACCCTATTGGAACTTAAAGACTATTTAAAGAACAATAAACCAGATGTGGTATGTTTAACAGAAACCAACTAAAAGAGGAAATAAAAGTTGGGATTTGCAAAGGAAGGATATAGCACATGGAGGAGGGACAGAAAAGGAGGAGGAGTGATGATATTGTAAAAGAGGATATTGTTGTTGAGGAAGTGGAATGTGGCGATGGAGTGCTGGAAACTTTGAGTGTTGTGATTAAGATGAAAAGAAGTGAAAAAAGGAAAATCAATGTGTCATATGTACCACCAAAAACTTATGCATGGGAGACCAATAAATTTAAAAGCATGCAACTAGAAACAAAAAACAGTATAGAGGAAATGATAAGAAAAAATAACAAAGTGCTCTTAGTAGGCAACTTAAACATTAAAGGAATTAACTGGGAGGAGATGAAAGTGAAAAAAAATGTTGGCTCATGGAGCAAAGAACTTGTGCATGCCACGATGGTGAATACAGTGAGAAAGTGGGTGAACGAGCCTATAAGATGCAGAGGAAAAGAACTATCACAGTTGGACTTAGTGTTTACAAAATCCCCAGAAAGAAGACCAAGTATACATTGTCTGAGTATTATTGGGAAGAAGCGATCATGTGATAATAGAAATAGTACTACAGTAGGAAAAAGTGTTGCACAGGAAAGGACAATACAGAAATGGGAGACAGAACTATGCTAAAGCAAACTTTGCAGAACTTAGTAAATTTTATGAAAAAGATAACTGGAAAGAGCTATTTAAAGGTAAAGTAGTGCAAGAAAAATATGAGATATTTTTTAGCAAGTATAGAGAGGGGTGCAACAGCTTGTACCAAGTTATAAAGTGAAAGTTGGGAAGCATGAATGATATAATGCCAGGTGTGTAGAAGAAAAAAGAAAAAGGACAGGGCATGGGAGAAAATTATGAGAACTGAACAAAAATGCTAGAGAAGAGTACAGAAAGGCAAAGAATAAATATAATAAAATAAGAAGAGAAGAAAAAAATTTTGAGAGTGACATACTCGTAGTAAGAAAATACAAGGAAGAATCAAAACTCTTCTACAGATACATAAGTGAGAAAATGAAACATAAGGATGGCATAAACAAGTTAAAAAGGGAAGGAAGAATTTATGAAACAACTGAGGAGATGAGTGAACTAATGAATGAGAGTTTTCAGTCTGTGTTTACAAAGGAAACTGAATTTATGGCACCAAAAATGGTATCACAGAATGAGGTAATACAGGAGATATAAGTAAAGAGACAAGAAATCAAGAAACTGCTGGAAGAGCTGGATGTTAGGAAAGCTGTGGAACCAGATTTAGTAAATGGATGGATATTAAGAGTGCAGAGAACAAAAGGAAGCACCCATATGGAATATAATTAACAGCTCGTTGAGAGAAGGAAAAGTACCAAGGGAATGGAAAAGAACTAATATAGTGTCAATATACAAAGGGTAAAATAAAACAAAACCATTAAATTATAGACTAGTGTCACTAACAAGTATTGTAAGCAAGTTTTGTGAAATAGTAATTAAAGACAGATAGGTGGAATATCTAGAAGATGAAAAAGATAATCACAGAAAAGCAATTTGGGTTTAGGAAAGGGAGATCCTGTGTCACAAGTCTACTGAGCTTCTATACAGGAGTAATAGATGAAGTGCAAGAAAGGGGTGGATGGGATCTCAAAAAAGCATTCAATAAAGTTCCCCAAAAAAGCCTTATGTGGAAGCTAGAGAATGAAGGAGGATTAAAGGTAGCAACATTGAGATTGATGGAGGATTATTTATAAGGGAGAGAAATGAGAACAGTAATCAGAGACACTAAATCAAGTTGGCGCAGATTGACAAGTAGGGTATCGCAAGGATCTGTGTTGGCACCTATTATGTTTCAAATATATGTAAGCGATATGACAGAGTATCTAAATAGTTATAAAGAATGAAAATGACTGCAAGGAGTTACAAAAGGATATTGACAAGATACATGCATGGAGCCAAATATGGAAACTAGAATTTAATGCCAGAAAGTGCCATATATTGAAAATAGGAAAAAGTAAAAAGAGACCTTCGTGGAAGTACAAAATGGGAGGAGAAATAATAATGAAAAGTAATGAAGAAAAAGGTTTGGGAATAATGATTCAAGACACACTATCACCTGAAAGGCACATAAAAGGGCTATTCGGCTCTACATACAGATTGTTAACAAACATTAGGGTGGCGTTTGACTAGTTAGATAAAGAAATGATGGAGAAAATTATAATAAGCATGATATGACATAAATTGGAATGTGCAGCAGTAGTTTGGGCTCCACATAGAAAAAAATATATGGAAACTGGAAAGAATACAGAGGATAGTGATGAAGATGGTACCAGAATTGAAAGAGAGCTGGAGAAAACTTGAAGAGCTGGGATTACCAACACTACAAGAAAGAGGAGAAAGAGGAGACCTGATAACATTATACAAATTAGTAAACAATATAGAAAAAATAGACAGAAATGACTTGGTACCACAGATGGAGGAGGGAGAGAGACAGATGAGGGGGCATGGTAAGAAAATAAAGAAGAGTGGATGTTTGAGTGACATCAAGAAATACAGTCTCCCATATAAAACTACTGAAATCTGGAATGATCTGAAGGAATATGTGGTTGTGGCAGTGTACACATACTCGTATTTAAAGAGAAACTGGATGAATATGGTTATGGAAACAGGACAAAATGAGCTTTGACATGTGCCCTGTACAATACAACTAGGTAAACAAACACACACACACACACACACACACAGTTTTAGATGTGATGGTAGTACTGCACAGCCACAGCACTGCATCACAGCAGATGTAAGGACAAAACACACCCTCTTTTAGGGATTTTGGTGAAACTTTTGCTGTTGCCTTAGACATATCAAAAGCTTTTGATAAAGTCTGGCACAAAGCTTTGATTTCCAAACTACCCTCCTACATCTTCTATCCTTCTCTCTATAACTTCATCTTAGGTTTCCTGTCTGACTGTTCTCTTGCTGCTGTGATAGACAGTCACTGTTCTTCTCTTAACTCTATTAAGAGTAGTGTTCCTCAGGGTTCTGTCCTGTCACCCACTCTCTTCTTATTTATCAGTGATCTTCTAAACCAAACTTCTTGTCCTATCCACTCCTACAGTGATGATACCACCCTGCACTTTTTCACATCTTTTTGTGGAGGTCCAATCCCTCAGGAAGTAGAGCTCATGCAGGGAAGCCACATAATGCCTGACTTCTGAGCTCTCTAAAATTTTTGATTGGGGTAGATCAAATTTAGTAATGTTCAATGCATCAATTCCTCCATTCATCAACTCGACTCAACCTTCCAGATATCTATCCCCTCTCCTTCAATGACACTCAAGTTTCCCTCCCTTCTACACTGAGCTTACTTATAATTTAAACTGGAAACTTCACATCTCATCTCTAGCTAAAATAGCTTTTATGAAGTTAACCATTCTGTGTCGTTTATCAGTTTTTCTCACTGCTCCTTCCCCACACCCCAGCTACTGACTGTACAGGGGCTTTATCTGCCTATGTATGAAGTCTGTTTCATGTGTATGGGAGGATTCCGCTCACATCACTATTTTAGAGAGAGTGGAATCTAAAGCTTTTCATCCTATCAACTCCTCTCCTCTAATTGACTGTCTTCAGCCTCTCTCTCATCACCGCAATGTTGCAGCTCTTGCTATCTTGTACGAGTATTTTCTCGCTAACTGCTCTTCTGATATTGCTAGCTGTGAACCACCCCTCCTCCTGCAGCCTTGCTTCACAAGATCTTTCTTTCATCCCTATTCTGTCTACCTCTCTAATGAAAGAGTTAACCAATATTCTCAATCATTCATCCCTTTCTTTGGTAAACTCTGGAACTTCCTGCCTGCTTCTGTATTTTCTTCTTCCTATGACTTGAACTCTTTCAAGAGGGAGGTTTCAAGACATTTATTTATTTATTTATTTTTTATTTATTTATTTTATTTTCATTTTATTTTTATTTTTGTTTTTTAGCATTGTACAGGAACTGCCATGTGTAGGCCTGATGGCTTTGTGTTGATTCTCTTATTTTATGTTGTTATGTAGTGTAAAGAAAATGCAGTGTCCTTTTAAAAGAATTAGTTATGTAAGTTTACTAAGGCTTGTCATGTGGCTGCCTGCAGAAGTGTACATTTCCCTGGCGATGGGGTGGAGCCGGCCTCCTATCACAGTCTGCTGCCACGGCTTGTGCAGGACTGCCTGGCTGCACCACAGGGGGAGATTACTGACCTGGAGTACAAGTCAGCTGGCTTCAAGGACCTCATCAAGACAGGTTTTAGGTAAGGCTGTGGCTTCTTTGAGTTTGAAATTTTTTTTTTCCACCTTTTTTTTTTTTTTTCACCATCATCATCAGCTCAAGCAATAATATCCTGGTAACTAGATAGCACTAAAAACTGGTCTCATTCACAGTTCTCATCATGAACATCCTTGCCATTTTCATCTCACAGCCTGGTTACCATTGCAAGCACGTCCTCAAAAATAAGGAGCAGGATGGATAGATAAGATTTCTTCTACCCACCACCTGAAGAATGTGTCACTAACACCCATATTTTTCATCCGGCAGCCTGTTTGTCAACGTGAGCAAGCCTTCCCCACGCGATGCCCCTGTCATGCTGGTGTGGGTGGTCGGGGGAGTGTCACCGGGGGAGGTAAAGGAGGTGAGGCGCACAGTGAAGGCTCTCAACTCTCCCTGCAGGGTGATCCTTGCTTCCTCCCACTTGTCCTACCCAAGAGACACAGTGCAGAAGGCATTGCAGCCCAACTTTTTTCTCAGAGGGTTTTAGATGGTTGGTTTAAGTCTCTCTCTCTCTCTCTCTCTCTCTCTCTCTCTCTCTCTCTCTCTCTCTCTCTCTCTCTCTCTCTCTCTCTCTCTCTCTCTCTCTCTCTCTCTCTCTCTCTCTCTCTCTCTCTCTCTCTCTCTCTCTCTCTCTCTCTCTCTCTCTCTCTCTCTCTCTCTCTCTCTCTCTCTCTCTCTCTCTCTCTCTCTCTCTCTCTCTCGTAGTAGTAGTAGTAGTAGTAGTAGTAGTACAAATTAGTCATCTGTTTCCAATCTTCATGTTATTAAGATATTTAATGGTTGAGAAATTATTTCATATTCCATGCCAGATAGCCAGATAATGCAAGGGTACCAGTTACTATAGAACTATGATGTAATGTCAAATATGAGAAAAGTAGGAGCTACATATATTATTGTCGTTGTTGTTGTTATTAATTTTTATTATTAATATTATTAATGTCACATTGTTTGTTCAACTTTTGTATGGATGATGTAGTAAAGGAAGTGAATGGAATGAGGATTTTAGGCAGAGGCCTGAGTTCTACCTATTGGGAGGAAATGGTATGGGATCTGAACCAGCTACTGTTTGCTGATTACAGAACCACAGTGCCAACTGTGCTGTATGGTGCTAAAACATAAAACATGGTATTTGTGGAGAAGAAATAATTAAATGTAATGGAAATGAAATCTTAAAGGATTATTTATGGAGTAACAAAAAGGGATAGAATAAGAAAGGAGGAGGTAAGAAGAACTGGTGTTTTGGGAGAGTTGACTGGACAGATTGATCAGTGTGAGTTAAGATGGTTTGGACATGTGGAGAGAATGGGACAGTAAACTGACTAAGAGAATGATGAGGTCAGATGAGAGCAGTGAAAGGACAAGAGGAAGGCCACATGTGGAGTGGATGAACTATGTGAAGAGAGCATTGAATGAGAGAGGAATGACAGTGCAGCAAGCAAGAGCAGTTGTGGATAATAGAGGTGAAAGGAGAACAACAGTGATGAGTACTTGAAAATTAAAGTCTCATCAATCCCTGTGAGGCGGTTTGGGCACATCTGGCAGGGCCCATTGGCATATGGACCCAGTGAGGCTACAGGGCACTCTGTAGGAAGTACTACCAAGCATTTGTTTTGGTCTCAGGATTGAAGTAGGTGCAGGGTAAGAAACAGTCTCATTATGAAGCGGAAGGGGTAAACCAGTGTGTGCTGTTAGGCCTTGCTGTGGAAGTATGTGGCCAGCTGTGCTGTGCCTGAGCTCCTGGTGTGTTGTAGGGTGGTCCACGAGACTGTCCCTTTCCACCATGGGGTGACAGGGCTAAGAGTGTGAATGAGTGTGTAGTGCTATGTATGGGCCATTATGTGTAGGATTGCTAGCCTGGTATATGGATAGATAGATTATCATTATTATTATTATTATTATTATTATTATTATTATTATTATTATTATCAACATCATTATTATTATCAATATCATTATCATTATTGTTATTATATATATATATATATATATATATATATATATATATATATATATATATATATATATATATATATATATATATATATATATATATATACACACACAGTGGAACCTCAGTCTTCGAACTTAATTCATTCCTGAATGCTGTTCAAAATCTGAAACATTAAAAAACCAAAACTGTTTTTCCCATACGAATCAATGTAAAACGGATTAAATCCGTTCTCAGACACCCGTCCACCATCTCTTAGCGGGTAATGACTGACTCTTCCACAGCTAAGATGGCTGCTCTACACCAATCTCCAGCTTAGACATTTTTTTTTACCCAGGAAGGATGTATTGAATGAACTTCGTGACACAGAACTCATCAGAAGATATTCTTTAGACCATGTAGGCATTCTTTTTGGCACTGGTCAAGTGAGGAAGATTTACAGAGTGACACAGAGAGGAGCAACCCCCTCATCGCCAAAATGAAGGTGATCATAACACTTAGGCATCTTGCTGCTGGGAAAAGATACTGAGAAAATGCAAGTGCACTGTAGTGATGGCGTTGTGTGTCATAGAAAGAGCCACAGGAAGCTCAGGATTACTCCTCAGCGCCGAACCTTGTTTGTATACATCAAGGTTCTCCAACGGGATCACATTTAACTTATTTCAAAGATTGAATTACTGTCTTACCCTCTGTGTCTCTCCTACAAATGTATAAAAATGAAAATATTTATAGAAATTATAAGTTAATAATAAATGACAGCTTTTGCTACGTCTTGTGGTATTGGAAATCAAGAAACTTTGTTCGAAAACCGAATTATGGTACGGCAACCGAAGCAACTGCGAGTTAAAATTTTTGTTTGAAAACAGAGTTGTTCGGAAATGGTGGCTTTTAGTAACCGAGGTTCCACCGTGTGTGTGGATGTGTGTGTGTGTGTGTGTGTGTGTGTGTGTGTGTGTGTGTGTGTATATATATATATATATATATATATATATATATATATATATATATATATATATATATATATATATATATATAAATATATATATATATATATATATATATATATATATATACCGGTATATATATATATATATATATATATATATATAATATATATATATATATATATATATATTTATATATATCGGTGAAAGAGGGCCCGAAGGATGATTTTTCTCGGTATAATATCACTTAACACAGATTGATCTCAAATAGAATAATTATGTATTTGCATATTGCTTATGGATTTTATATGAAATTCTCTCTCTCTCTCTCTCTCTCTCTCTCTCTCTCTCTCTCTCTCTCTCTCTCTCTCTCTCTCTCTCTCTCTCTCTCTCTCTCTCTCTCTCTCTCTCTCTCTCTCTCTCTCTCTCTCTCTCTCTCTCTCTCTCTCTCTCTCTCTCTCTGTGTGTCATGTGATACTAGGTTGAAGAACACTTATTTAGAATTGTGTGATATCATGTTACTGTACACTTAAAAGGCATCTAATGATTGAATTTTTCTTTTACTGTTTGTGCCTTGTCATGCATTAAATAATAAAAACAATATTTTTACTATAAAAAGTAGCCGTACTAGTAATAGTAGTAGTAGTAGTAGTAGTAGTAGACGAATGTTCCCTATTTTTAGCTATAATGCAATGAAAAGTGGCACTGCTTATTCATACGAACAAAAAAAAAAAAAAATAGAAATAAGTAGAGCTGTATCTATAAAAAAAAATTGTTTGCGTGGAAAAGATATGAAAGCATAACATCTAAAAATTAATTTTGTCTTTCCTAGGCAACAAATTTATTCAAAAGCCATTTTTCAGTGTTACTGACGTTTAAAAATAACGATGGTTATTCTTCTGGTCCTTACTTTTATAACAACTGTCACATGCTACACTGCAAAAGGCTTGTTGGCTCTTTCAGTTATTCATCAATTATACATTTATATTATTAGTACCCAGCAATAATTATTCAACTATATACCTTTTCCCATTATCACTACTACTACTACTACTACTACTACTACTACTACTACTACTACTACTACTACTACTACTACTGCTACTACTACTACTACTACTACTGTTGCTACTGCTGTTACTGCTGTTACTGCTGTTACTACTACTACTACTACTACTACTACTACTACTACTACTACTACTACTACTACTACTACTACTGCTACTACTATACTATCTCAAAAAAGTAAATAAATAAATATAATTAATTCATTAATAATAAATAAATAAAAAAATAAAATAAACATCTCTCCTTACATATTTTCCTTCCTTTATTCCTCCCTCCTTCACTTTTCTACTCGACCTACACCTTCCTTTTTATTCATCCATTGTAATTATTGTATAATTTTATAATGTATTCATTCGAAGGAGAGTTAGACATAATATACCACTGGAAAAAAAATGTGAAAAAAAAAACTATAAAGTAGAGTGTGAAGCAGCAGTGAGTCCTCAAACCCGCAGGGAGGTTATTAGGGGATTTGGCATGGGGTGGTGAGCGAGGGAGGAAGGAAGGAGTGGCAGGTATAGGCAACAAAGGGGAGGAAGAGGGTGGAGACTGGTCCCAGCTAGTGCCACCAAGGTGAGGTCATGTTAATCTGTCTTGTGAGGGTGGTGAGATGCTGTGGTCCTTGAAGCAGTAGTAGTATGAGGTGGGGAGAGGAGAGTATTTATGATAGTTTTTTTTTTTTTTTTTTTATGTCTAGAATAATAAACGCACTTGAAAACCACAATAGCGTCCATAGGATTTTTTTTTTTTTTACCGTCTCCAGAATAATAATAAACGCACTTGAAAACCACAATAGCGTCCATCGGAGAAAGGTGAAAGTAATTGTGGTTTATAAAACATGTAAGAGTATCCTATACTTTAATGATTTGTGTGTTACAGTCCATGTAGTCTGACAGAGCACATCCCAACGGCTGTATTAACTATGAATGTGGGCCTGTCGATCTACGAGCCATAATCTCTAACGTTTCGAAATCTTATATCAATATTTTTATTATTGTTATTTCTTTTTTGTAAAAAGGTCGAGTGTGGTGCTTAGGGATGTTTTCATTATTCTAATGGCAGTTTAATATGAATGTTGCACCATTAGTAGCGGGAAATAAAACACCCATGAGAATACCTAACATATAAGGGCTTTAGAAATAGTTCTCATGAGAGTCCCAAGCGTTTAAAACGTGTGTGTGTGTGTGTGTGTGTGTCACGGCAACATTTCTTTTTAGGAACGTTCCACGAAGCAAAGAAAGAGATGGGAACAATACTTCTGTTGATTCCTTTGACAGTTAAGAGTAACATTTATTTATCTATTTATTTATTTATTTATTTTAGTAAGCCAGACGATTTTACTGATGAAAATAAACTACAGACGGAAAGGTCTCAACTGTTCGACCACTTGTTGCTATCTCCGGTGTCATGAAATTTTACTCTGAACTTGAATTGCACCAGACCGTTTTTTGAAACCATAGGGAAATCACAAAATCACAAAATACGTGATCAACTTCCTATGATAATAATGAAAGTATTCGTCACGGTGAAGCCTCTCCATATTTTTTCTTGTGATGTAGTGAATAAGCGTTTTTCTGTGAACCACTAATTCCTCAACACACTTTGTATAAGGTGAAATGAGACCAAGCCAGTCTTACTTTTCGCATCTTTTATTTTTTCCCCATTACAAAAGTATATAATAAAAGGATGAGCTACTTGGATATAATTTTCCCCTTCACATGCGAACAGAAACGTAATATTCCGGCTTACTCAAGTGCGAGCAAAGTAATTAAGTGGACGCCGCGTGCCGTCACCTGGCACACGATACTGCGAAATTAAAACCCGTTCAAAGTAGAGCTACGAAGGTGATCTCTTGCCCTTTGGCGGAGAGAGAGAGAGAGAGCGAGAGAGAGACAGAGAGAGAGAGATTATGAAGTGAAGATCGAAGAGGAAACAGACACTTTGGTAAACGATGAGGAAAAGTGGTAGCGCGAGTGGACAGAAGGGAAGGAAGAAGAGATAAGGAGAAAGATGAGGAAGGGGAATAAAGGAGAATTGAGAAACGAGGTGAAGGAGCTGTAAGGCGGAGCTCCATTAAGGCGTGAGTGCGATCTTTGCTGGTCACCTCTCTCTCTCTCTCTCTCTCTCTCTCTCTCACAAACTCCTTCGTTGCTTCTCATCTTTCGATCTGATGTCCCGGAGGAAGGCGCCGGGCAGGAAGGTCGTTTTTAGGGTCCAACCAAGTGGATAATGAACCTTCCCGCTAGGTATGCTGCGGCACCTCGACCCAACTAACTTTCAGGAAGGGAAGAACCGGGTGTGACTTGATGCCTGGGTGCCTGACTGACTCCTCGGTAAATGTTGCCGTGATGAAGACAAGAAAAATGGAACACAAAGTCACGGTTGTACTGGTCTGGTTTACCAAGGTTGTCTGTGGTCAAATCTGTGCAGTTAATCTTGTTTTGTTTGTAAGGAAGGAAGACATGAGGACAGCCTATGGTCGAAGTTGTTTTCGTTTGGGCGTTACAGTATGCCACATCTGACATCTTACAACTGTGCAGTCTCATCCTGTTTTACCTTTGTCATCCGTAAATCTATCCAGTCTTTTCTTAAAGCCCAGCATTGTATAAGTTGGTTTAGGTTAACCTAACCTAACCTAACCTAGTGTGGATTGTTTTATTATCGTCATCATTAGATATGTATCACTCTTTTCTTCAAGTCTCGTATCCGCATTAGGACCGATTCACACTGCCCCATCACGTCACCATCTCATCACGTCGTCACCGTTCCGTCAGTCATGTCATGTGTTCATCCTACACCGTGATGAGATGTTGACACGATGATAAGTGTGAATCGGTGTTTATTAGTTATTATCTCAAGGATGATGGTAGTTCACTACGTTTACTCTGAGTACTTAGGTCATTTCTTTGTTCTGGAGTGAAATATTTTATTTAGACGAGTAGGTACTTCGGTTTTTAGAGTATGTAGTGCGTCATAGTTCCGTGCAGTGCGTCAAAAGTATGGATATTGAAACGTACCCCCGCCAATAGGCAAGGGGCGCCTCACACCGTTGCGGGGTTCGGGACGTGTGTCGGGGAGGACTTGACCTGGGCGGCTGGGAGCGGGAACGGCTTCGGCTCTGACTCACCCAGTCTCCTTCAGTAAGAACAATCAACAAAGCAGGGAGAAGAAAACAGACTTCTTCTTATGTCCGTATATTGCCCAACAGTCTACAAGTCACCGTGCAATACATTCACGACACACAAGTAGGTACAGGGGCGGCAGGCACCCGCACCGTCGCATTCAATCACACGCAAACTCTATTTGCAAGGACTCAACTCTCTTTCCCTTATCTCCCTCACACATCTTGTCGCGTCGCGGTCTCTCTCTCTCTCTCTCTCTCTCTCTCTCTCTCTCTCTCTCTCTCTCTGTGTGTGTGTGTGTGTGTGTGTCAGAGTTTTTTTTTTTTTTTTTTTTTTTTTATGTAGGAAGGATACTGGCCAAAGGCAACCAAAATCTAATAAAAAAAATGCCCACTGAAATGCCAGTCCCTAAAAGGGTCAAAGCAGTGGTCAAAAATTGGTGGATAAGTGTCTTGAAACCTCCCTCTTGAAGGAATTCAAGTCATAGGAAGGTGGAAATACAGAAGCAGGCAAAGAGTTCCAGAGTTTACCAGAGAAAGGGATGAATGATTGAGAATACTGGTTAACTCTTGCGTTAGAGAGGTGGACAGAATAGGAGTGAGAGAAAGAAGAAAGTCTTGTGCAGCGAGGCCGCGGAAGGAGTGGAGGCATGCAGTTAGCAAGATCAGAAGAGCAGTTAGCATGAAAATAGCGGTAGAAGACAGCAAGAGATGCAACATTGCGGCGGTGAGAGAGAGGCTGAAGACAGTCAGTTAGAGGAGAGGAGTTGATGAGACGAAAAGCTTTTGATTCCACCCTGTCTAGAACAGCAGTATGAGTGGAACCCCCCCAGACATGTGAAGCATACTCCATACATGGACGGATAAGGCCCTTGTACAGAGTTAGCAGCTGGGGGGGTGAGAAAAACTGGCGGAGACGTCTCAGAACACCTAACTTCATAGAAGCCGTTTTAGCTAGAGATGAGATGTGAAGTTTCCAGTTCAGATTATAAGTAAAGGACAGACTGAGGATGTTCAGTGTAGAAGAGGGGGACAGTTGAGTGTCATTGAAGAAGAGGGGATAGTTGTCTGGAAGATTGTGTCGAGTTGATAGATGGAGGAATTGAGTTTTTGAGGCATTGAACAATACCAAGTTTGCTCTGCCCCAATCAGAAATTTTAGAAAGATCAGAAGTCAGGCGTTCTGTGGCTTCCCTGCGTGATATGTTTACCTCCTGAAGGGTTGGACGTCTATGAAAAGACGTGGAAAAGTGCAGGGTGGTATCATCAGCATAGGAGTGGATAGGACAAGAAGTTTGGTTTAGAAGATCATTAATGAATAATAAGAAGAGAGTGGGTGACAGGACAGAACCCTGAGGAACACCACAGTTAATAGATTTAGGAGAAGAACAATGACCGTCTACCACAGCAGCAATAGAACGGTCAGAAAGGAAACTTGAGATGAAGTTACAGAGAGAAGGATAGAAACCGTAGGAGGGTAGTTTGGAAATCAAAGCTTTGTGCCAGACTCTATCAAAGGCTTTTGATATGTCCAAGGCAACAGCAAAAGTTTCACCAAAGTCTCTAAAAGAGGATGACCAAGACTCAGTAAGGAAAGCCAGAAGATCACCAGCAGAGCGTCCTTGACGGAACCCATACTGGCGATCAGATAGAAGGTTGTGAAGTGATAGATGTTTAAGAATCTTCCTGTTGAGGATAGATTCAAAAACTTTAGATAAGCAGGAAATTAAAGCAATAGGACGGTAGTTTGAGGGATTAGAGCGGTCACCCTTTTTAGGAACAGGTTGAATGTAGGCAAACTTCCAGCAAGAAGGAAAGGTAGATGTTGACAGACAGAGCTGAAAGAGTTTGACTAGGCAAGGTGCAAGCACGGAGGCACAGTTTCGGAGAACAATAGGAGGGACCCCATCAGGTCCATAAGCCTTCTGAGGGTTTAGGCCAGCGAGGGCATGGAAAACATCATTACGAAGAATTTTAATACGAGGCATGAAGTAGTCAGAGGGTGGAGGAGAGGGAGGAACAAGCCCAGAATCATCCAAGGTAGAGTGCCTCGTATCCTGCCTCCCAAGTCACCACCTCTGGCAGGCGACACTTAACTACACCTATTCTAGCTTGCAAGATACAAGTAATTACGATTCATGCAAATCATCAATACTGTTAAGGATAATTGCTACTTATACTATTCATGCATTCACACTCTCAGAACTAGAATTAAACGGTACCGTATAACAATTATTCCATGGTTAGCTAACCCTCACACACATACACACACGGACACCCTCATGACCTCAGGGCCTCAGAGGTCAACCGCTAGGCTTGTGTCAGCTCGTCTCCCGTTAGCGGTACAGATAACAACGCCAGCCTGTAGACAAAGAGCAACACAATGCCTCTTGCTAGATCACCCACATATGTGCTCATATGTTGTACTCACATATGAGGCTACCTCAGAAACACAGCATGCTCATGTGTAGGGCTGCTGCATATGCGCGTTCGTAACTGTATTATTATTATTATTATTATTATTATTATTATTATTATTATTATTATTATAATTTTCATCTAATCATAATCACAATTGTGATCATTAATAATATCGTTTTAATTACACCCTACATAAGAGGAACGTATACTTTTGTGAATATAGTGTGCATGCGTGTGTGTTTTCAAATATTAGTATTACACTATGTGAATGATAAACAGGGAAACCCATAGGTAGGTAAGGATAGGTAAGATAGGAATAGGTAGGATTTTTGTTCACGCAATGTAGGAAACTTCCATTGTTTTGCATCTCTTGAGATGCAAGGCATGCAAAGCACAGACTGATCACAAAGTGCTGATACTATGTATACGTCCGGTGGCTGTTGCCGGAGGCTCCTTCCCGAGGGCTGGGCGTGCGGTAGGAGTGCTACCTGCCGGTGTATCTCCGTTGAAATCAGTGTTGTTAGTGTGTGTACAAACTCTAAAACTTTTTTTTTTTTTATGTAGGAGGGACACTGGGCAAGTGCAACAAAAATAAAATGAATAAGAAAACCCCTGAAATGCCAGTCCCAGAAAAGGGTCCAAAGCAGTAGTCAAAAATTGAAGGATAAATGTCTTGAAACCTCCCTCTTGAAGGAATTCAAGTCACAGGAAGGTGGAAAGAAGCAGGCAGGGAGTTCCAGAGTTTACCAGAGAAAGGGATGAGTGATTGAGAATACTGGTTAACTCTTGCATTAGAGAGATAGACAGAATAAGGGTGAGAGAAAGAAGAAAGTTTTGTGCAGCGAAGCCGCGGGAGGAGGGGAGGCATGCAGTTAGCAAGATCAGAAGAGCAGTTAGCATGAAAATAGTGGTAGAGGACAGCTAGAGATGCAACGTTGCAGCGATGAGAGAGAGGCTGAAGACAGTCAGTTAGAACAGAGGAGTTGATGAGACGAAAAGCTTTTGATTCCACCCTGTCTAGAAAAGCGGTATGAGTGGAACCCCCCAGGCATGTGAAGCATACTCCATATATGGACGGATATGGCCCTTGTAAAGAGTTAGCAGCTGGGGAGGGGGGGGCGGGTGAGAAAAACTGGTGGAGACGTCTCAGAACACCTAACTTCATAGAAGCTGTTTTAGCTAGAGATGAGATGTGAAGTTTCCAGTTTAGATTATAAGAAAAAGACAAACCGAGGATGTTCAGTGTAGAAGAGGGGGACAGTTGAGTGTCACTGAAGAAGAGGGGATAGTTGTCTGTAAGGTTGTGTCGAGTTGATAGATGGAGGAATTGAGTTTTTGAGGCATTGAACAATACCAAGTTTGCTCTGCCCCAATCAGATATTTTAGAGAGATCAGAAATCAGGCGCTCTGTGGCTTCCCTGCATGACCTGTTTATTTCCTGAAGGGTTGGATGTCAATGAAAAGAAGTGGAAAAGTGCAGGATGGTATCATCAGCATAGGAGTGGATAGGACAAGTTTAGTTTAGAAGATAATTGATGAATAATAGAAAGAGAGTTGGTGACAGGACAGAACCCTGAGGAACGCCAATGTTAATAGATTTATGAGAAGAACAGTGACCGTCTACCACAACAACAATAGAACAGTCAAAAAGGAAACGAGATGAAGTTAGAGAGAGAATGATAGTTTGGAAATTAAAGCTTTGTGCCAGACTCTATCAAAAGCTATTGATATGTATAAGGCAACAGCAAAAGTTTCACCAAAATCTCTAAAAGAAGATGATCAAGACTCAGTAAGGAAAGCCAGCAGAAGATCACCAGTAGAGCGGCTTTGACGGAACCCTTACTGGCGATCAGATATAAGGTTGTGAAGTCTTCCTGCTGAGGATAGATTAAAAAACTTTAGATAGGCAGGAAATTAAAGCAATAGGAAGGTACCTTGAGGGATTAGAACCGTCACCCTTTTTAGAAACAGGCAGAATGTAGGCAAACTTCCAGCAAAAAGGAAAGGTAGATGTTGACAGACAGTTAAAAGAGTTTGATTAGGTAAGATACAAGCACGGAGGCACAGTTTTGGAGAACAATAGGAGGGACCCCATCAGATCCATAAGCCTTCCGAGAGTTTAGGCCAGCGAAGGCATGGAAAACATCATTGCAAAGAATTTTAATAGGTAGCATGAAATAATCAGAGGGTGGAGGAGAGGGAGGAAGAAGCCCTGAATTGTCCAAGGTAGAGTTTTTAGCAAAGGTTTAAGCGAAGAGTTCATTTTTAGAAATAGATGAGATAGCAGTGGTGCTATCTCGTTGAAATAAAGGAGGGAAAGAAGAAGAAGCATAACTATTAGAGATGTTTTTGGCTAGTTACCAGAAATCACGAGGGGAGTTAGATCTTGAAAGATATCTATGTATGAATGTATACACGAATGTATAAAGATTTTAGGAGATGGAAAGATAAGCAAAAGTAAAAAACGAGAAAAGACATTTTTTTTCTGGCCATGAATAATTTGTTAGTAGTCATGTATGGCCAGGGGAGAGTTGTCCATGGTAGGTTTGGTCATCAGGTTTGGCCACTATAGATTTGGCCTGGTTAGGTTTGGTCGTCGTCGTCAGGATTGTCTAAGGTAAGCTTGGTTCGTCATCTTGTTTGACCAGGATGGGTTTGGCCAGGGTAGGTTTGGCCAGGGTAGGTTTGGTCGTCATCAGGATTCTCCAGAGTAGGTTTGGTCGTCATCAGGTTTGGCCAGGATAGATTTGGCCAGGGTAGGTTTGGTCATCGTCAGGATTGTCCAGGGTAGGTTTGGTTCGTCATCAAGTTTGTCCACGGTAGGTTTGGTTGTCATCAGGTGTGGCCAGGATAAGTTTGGCCGACGTCATCATCAGGTGTGGTCAGGGGAGATCTGGCCTAAGTTTAGTCATCAGATATGGCCAGGGGAGATTTGGCCTAAGTTTAGTCATCATCAGGTTTAGTCATCATCAAGATGTGGCCAGGGGAGATTTGGCCTAAGTTTAGTCATCATCAAGGTGTGGCCAGGGGAGATTTGGCCCAAGTTTAGTCATCATCATATTTGGTCATCATCAGGTGTAGCCAGGGGAGATTTGGCCCAGGTTTAGTCATCATCAGGCGTGGCCAGGGGAGATTTAGCCCAAGTTTAGTCATCATCAGGTGTAGCCTGATGATGACACCAGTAAGCAGGAATGAGTCTCTCTCTCTCTCTCTCTCTCTCTCTCTCTCTCTCTCTCTCTCTCTCTCTCTCTCTCTCTCACTCTCTCGTGTGTGTGTGTGTGTGTGTGTGTGTGTGTGTGTGTGTGTGTATATATATATATATATATATATATATATATATATATATATATATATATATATATATATATATATATATATATATATATATATATATATATATATATATATATATATATATATATACACACACACACACACACACACACACACACGAGAGAGAGAGAGAGAGAGAGAGAGAGAGAGAGAGAGAGAGAGAGAGAGAGAGAGAGAGAGAGAGAGAGAGAGAGAGAGAGAGACTCATTCCTGCTTACTGGTGGCATCATCTAAGTTAACCACAAAACGTTCAATGAAATGATTTATCACTATATCACTCTCCACAAACTCATTCCCTAATTTCTTGTTCTACCCACTCTCTCTCTCTCTCTCTCTCTCTCTCTCTCTCTCTCTCTCTCTCTCTCTCTCTCTCTCTCTCTCTCTCTCTCTCTTATTTAAGCATCAGTCAGTGAATGAGTCCAAAGGCGCACTGCCGTGTGCCACCTATTTGAAGGACTAGTATAATCAAACTTAGTCTAATATCAGGAAAAAAAAAAAATATATATATATATATATATATATATATATATATATATATATATATATATATATATATATATATATATATATATATATATATATATATATATATATATATATATATATATATATATATATATATATACAGTCGGCGCCTCTCGACGTGATCGCGGTGAGCAGCGCGGGACAATCTTGCGTGACTATTATTTTTGCATATTACCCAGCGCGGGAGACCGCCCGGGGAAAAATTACTATATGGCAACATTTCGAATTCTTGGCCGTTAATTTAAATGACAACAGCTGTCAGTGTTGATTACGTTTGTCTTGAGTGGTCGTGTTTCTTCTCGCTCGTGCCACCACCCGTACTGCCTCCGCGACCTACTGCAAGGATTATTAAACAGGCTCGTAATATTTCCCGTCATGTCAAAAGCTTACACAAGTGAGGATAATATTGTGCGAGTGATCGAGTGCTATAAATTAGGCCTCAGCACCAAGGAAATAAGTCATCAGACCGGTGTGAAGCCAGTGACAGTGCGCCGCCTCATTGTTAAATTTAAGTCCTCGGGAGAGCGTGAGATTCCTCACCACTTACATGGTGGTGGGTGGCGCCCAAAGATTAGTGGCAGGACTCTGGCCCACATCAAGCGTCAGCTAGACCAAAACCCTCACCTCACAGCAAGACAGCTTAAGGAACAGAATCCCATGCTCCTCCAGGATGTTAGTGTGCGTACCATCCAGAAGAATATCCAAACCAAGCTAAACTATCGAAAAATGCGCGCTCGTAACAAGCCTTTTGTTTCCGAGGTGCATCGGAAAAAGAGGCTGGCTTTCGTTCAGAAATACAGTTCATGGACTTTAGAGGAGTGGAGGCGTGTCTTGTGGACTGATGAAGCCACGTTCAGGGTCAGTGACACGAAAGGGAAGAAGGTGTGGCACCGGAAAGGCTCTGACCCGCACGATCCCAAGTTCACCGCCAAGTCTGTGAAGCACCCTCCCTCCCTCATGGCGTGGGGTGCGTTCTCTTACGGGGGCGTGGCTGACTTACACATCTTCCCTAAGGGTCAGTCAGTCACCAAAGATGTGTATCTCAGCTTGTTAGACAGTCGTCTGGCTGACTGTTTCGCAGCGACTGGTGGTGAGGTGCTGCAGCAGGACGGCGCTCCGTGCCACACCGCGCACATCGTCAAAGAATGGCTTGTTTCAAGCCAAGTGGAATGCATTCCAGACTGGCCAGCTAACAGCCCGGACATGTCACCCATCGAAAATCTGTGGGGCATCGTGAAGTGCAAGCTGAGAAACGAGGACACATCAACATTGCCCAAATTAGAATGTGCACTTCGTCGGGCGTGGAGCAGTGTGTCACAAGAAACTGTGGAGAAGCTGGCAGACTCTCTCCCCAGTCGCTTGATGGAGGTACGAAAACGGAAAGGCTACCCCATCAGTAAATAGGAGGTTAGTTAATATGTATTCATAACAAGTATCAATTTCTCATGTCTTGTAGTTTGGCCATTTTCAGGAACAGAAGTAATTTTACGCACATTGTTTTGCTCGCGATCACGTCGAGAGGCGCCGACTGTATATATATATATATATATATATATATATATATATATATATATATATATATATATATATATATATATATATATATATATATATATATATATATATATATATACACACACACACACACACACACATCTTACAGAACATATACTTTAAAAGATTTAAAACATACATATTTACAGTGTCTTGTATATTTAATGTTTCTATTTTGTCCCCCATTTAGTCTACTATGAGTTACTCATGTCTGTCACTTTGTGTGATGTGTGTCAGTGTGGATGTTTCTGTGTTGCACTCACTATCATTGTGTTTGTAGCATCATGGGGGTGAGCTGTCTGTCTCCAGGTATAGGCAGTCACTTTGACACTATGGATGTTCATGTGACGGACTTGAGGCATAGTGGCTATGAAAATGTTCTACATCCTGGAGACGTGGCCCACAAAGGTGCGCTGATGCTGGCTGGCTCTGGAGTGTGGCACCTCCACTGTGACGCTGTCTGGATGCAACGTTCTCATGCACCGTGCAGTGACTCTTGGAGGTTGGCGCAACCCTGTCAGATGTGGCACTTCCTGCACCTGCGCCTTATGGAACACCACTATTACTGCAACGTCTCTGCGATGTTCCAGTGAGTCAAAGAGACTTACAGGCTCAGGCTGGGCTGGGGGGGTCTGCAGCATCCACTAGTCGCAGAGCCCAGCGTTGGATGTTGTCCAGTCGCTTGGTGTGGGGGCGGCGCTTGATATCCAGGAGAGGGAAGCATACTCGAGAGAGAGAGAGAGAGAGAGAGAGAGAGAGAGAGAGAGAGAGAGAGAGAGAGAGAGAGAGAGAGAGAGAGAGAGAGAGAGTAGCCACACCGGCTGGGCATCAATTGGCTCTCAGGTGATCTGTTTTACTGATCACACCCATCATCGTAGGGTCGAGGAAAGGCAGTTCTCTCTCTCTGACATTTATTGATGAGGTAGGCATGACCGTAAGAACTGCGAACAAGTTCTCAGTCTCAATTTCTTACAAAATAACATTATACATTGATATTAAACACTTTCAACATGTTACAGTATTCATTAACAATACATGCAATCAACTTGGCACTATGACAATCAGTTTTTACTACAAAATTAAAGTATTTATCTCGGTCACCATCCTGCCCATCTTTGTTTGAGCATGACTTGGCCATGAGTGACGCCCGCAGGCGACCAGTGGGTTAACCACACTCTATTAACAAGTGAGCATTGGCTTTGGTGCTTAATATAGCATTGAATACTGATACTTACACATATTACACGTTTTCATGCAAATAGAAAACTATTGAACATTTCACTTATGATTACTGAGGAATAATGACATGAGGTACATACGCTTTACATACAGTAACATGGCTCCCCTAAATTGTGTAACAATTTACCTTAAATTAACATTAGTATGTACCTTAAAACTAGGATTAGCACGTAATATGTTTTGTTACACTGGCTCCTTTTTGGGGATGCTCCGGTCTATTATTATGCATTACCTTCTAACAGCAATACTAGACTATGTATTGGCCTCTCTATGATGGTCCTGTTTGCCTTTGTGCACCTTCGCTGGTTGTTCAGATTACAGTCTGACACCAAGACCTTAACCTTTCTTATTAGGCCATCATGATCAGGAGATACTTCTGTTACTCTTCTTGCACATTATTATACTCAAGTTTTCCCTTCAAGAGTTAATGGATTCTAACTGACACCACTGCTGCTGCTAGTTCTAGTCTGAGAATTGTCATGGTTTTTAGAGGTACGACACGTGACTTTGCCATTACTAATGCACAACGAATTCAGCCAGTCTTGCTAATTAATCTAATATATGAGCACTGGCCATATCCCTCTTGGCAGGCATCTGAAAAGTGGAGTTCAACCTTTTCTACTTCCCCAAAGTCATCAGGTTTGTAACATCTAGGTATATTTAGCTGATCTAGTTTGTGCAGCTCATCCTTCCATTTTATCCATTTAGGTTTGACATAATCTGGCACCTCATCATCCCATTCAACTGCATTCTTACATAATTCTTGTAAAATCTGCTTTCCAGTCAGTATGAGAGGTGACACTAGACCTAATGGATCATATATAGAGCTCACTGTTGACAGAATGCCTCTCCTGGTGAGTGGCTTGTCTTTCAGCTTTATTCTAAATTGAAATGTGTCAGATTCTATGCACCACTCAACTCCCAAAGTTCTTTCAATAAGCAGTGTGTCTTCATTCTTACTAAAATCCAAACTTTTAATTCCATCTGCTCTCTCATGAGGAGAAATTGCAGCTAAATACATCTTTGTTGTTTGACAAGAACTTATGAAGGTTAAAACCTCCCTTGTAACATAATTCTTTGCTCTGCTGAATAAGAGTGACAGTTTCATCCATTGTAGCTACTGACTTCAAACCATCATCAACGTAAAAGTTGTTTCTTACAAACTTGGCTGCATCAGATCCACACCCATAGTCATCTGCAGCTTTCTTAAGTGCAAAGTTGGCTACACTTGGAGATGATGTAGCTCCAAACAGGTGAGCTGTCATCCTGTATTCAGCTATCTCATTATTAAGGTCACCATTTTCCCACCACAGGAATCTTAACATGTCTCTATATTCTGGGTTGACTTTCACTTGATGGTACATTGCTTCTATATCACATACAAGTGCAATGCTTTCTTGCCTAAACCTACACAACACTCCAACAAGTTTGTTGGTAAGGTCTGGACCTTGTAACAGGTGACTGTTTAATGACTGGCTCCTGTAGTTTGCACTACAGTCAAATACAACTCTTAACTTTTTGGGCTTTCTCGGATGATAGACTCCATGATGTGGAATGTACCAGACCTTACCATCATTCCTAACTAAATCCTTTGTCGATACAACCTCTGCATAATCTTTTGTAATCATATCATCCATAAACACTGTAATCACCTTTGTGTTGATTATCCTTCTTAAGTTTAGCTCTTAACTTCTTGAGTCTCTGCTCTGCTAATAGTTTGTTGTTTGGAAGCTTGACATTATCATCTTTAAGAGGAAGGGGTAACTCATAATGCCCATCCTTCAGCTGATGTCTCCTTCTTTCATCTTACTCATAAACCTTTTATCTTCATATGATAATGGAGTGTCAGCTGACTTTCTATCACTGAAGTCAAGTTCAAACATATCTCTCACTTGAGAAGGATTAATCATCTCTTTGGTTTTAGTAGGAACCACTAAGAAATTAATCCTCTTTTCTTCATTGATTTCTACTTCTTGTGTCACTGTTCTGTAGACTACCACTGTATCCTCCAATGGACTTGAATTGGGTGAGATTCTACCAATGATCCCCCAACCTATCTCTGTCCTACGAGCATAGGGATGCTTCTTGCTATCATCTGCTATTTGCTCTTCTGCCATAATGGCTTCTGCACAATCGAGACCAATGAGGAGTCCTATGTCAACATTTGGGTCATATTTCATTAGCTTGTCAGAGATTGCCTTTAAGTGGGGCCAGTCACAAGCAGTCTCGGGCCTTGGTATCTGACTCCGTCCAGCTGAAATGTTTTCTGTTGAATATGCTGAAGGGATTGATATTTCCACTTCTTCATTATAACCTCTTACTTTAAGTCCATGAATTTTGATAGAATCAGTGATTTGTTTTCCACTTATTGTGTGGATATTGAGTGACACTGATGATCCCCTAACTCCCAATTTATTCAGAGTGCTTTCCTTGATGAATGAAGCATCAGACTGCTCATCCAGCAGGGCATACACTAAAAATTTATTCTCTTCATTACTAACATGATGTAACCATACAGGAACTATCATGGTGTGCATGTCATGTGTCACTGATTCTGTAACTTTGACCTTATTTGCTACTACTGTGGGTTTATCATCTTTAGGCTGAGTTGCTTGTGCTGGCACCCTTTGGCTCTCAGTTCTTGTCATATCATCATTGTGAAGAGCTGTGGGATGGTATCTCTGACATACTTTACAAACTTTCCTTCTTCTACAATCCTTTCCTTTGTGACCCATTTTTAGACACCCTGTACATAACCATTTTTCTTTAGCAAATTTGTACCTAGTATTACCATCAAGTTTGGCAAATTCCTTGCAATCATCTAAATCATGATCCTTTGTACAGTAGTGACAGAGTCGTCCTTTCCTTTCCAGGTCCTTGGGATACTGTTTGTTGGCTTGTACATTTACTTTACTTTGGAATGACCACATTGGTTTTTCCTCAATTGCTTTAGCCATGAAAGTTCTACTCCCTCTATTCTTTGTCATGATGTTGGATTCCCTTGGTTTCCAATTGGTTGCCCTTGTGTGAGTTTTGATCCAGTCATTTACTTCCCTACTTACTGAATTCCAGGAAACAAATGGATTGCTTGCTCCTTTTGCTTCTTTCTGGACAAATTCACATAACATTTCAAAGGGTGGGTGGTGTTCTTCATTGCTACTAGAAGTGTTGTTATTACTGTTAGTATCAAGATATATCATCGCTTGCTTTCTCCAGTCATGAACAGTATGTTCAGGGAGTTTTGCTAGCACCTTTCTCTGCTCTCTAGGGTCATTCAGAAATGACAAATAAGAAGTGTGTTTCATTGCAGCTAAACAGCACTTCAAAAAATCTGAGAATGCTGTTAATGCTGGACCATTATGCGGAGAGATTGGTAGCCAATTCATTAACTTTTTTGTGTAAGCATCAGCTATGATGCTTTTGTTTCCAAATCTATCACTAAGAATTTTCTTTGCTTGCACATAGTCAGCATCAGAGTTAAAGTGCATTAACATTTTAATGGCATCCTTTGCCTCACCAGTTGTATACCTGTCTAAGTAGGCAAGTCTCTCTTTACCAATAGAAGTTTTAGACTCTACATAAGTTTCAAAGTTTTTCAACCAACTTGGAAATTCCATGGGTTCTCCATCAAAAGTGTTAGGCTCTATTGGAGGGAGGCTCCACTTGGGATCAGGTATATTGATTGCAAAGGTTCCCCCAGGATGGGAAAAGGATTGATGATTCTGTCTCACATTATTCACATTATTAGGCATGTTGACATTATGAGTGTGTCTACGAGAGCTTGCTACAAGACTTTGAGCTGTAGGGTTGAGATTTATTACCTGAGGTTCACTAAATATTTGTCTAAATAATAAATGTACTTCATTTGTCATCAATTCATTATCTCTATTGCAAGAAGAAGGTTCCTGTGGGTCATGGAATGTAACATATTTGTGAGGCATGGCATTGTCACTTTGTTGATTTGCAATTGCTTGTACTTTCATTTCATTTTGTGACTCTATGTATTGTTGAAGATAACTTTGCTTCTCTACACTTTTATCATTACCTGGAAGCATTTTTACTTCTTCTTCAAGTAAGCTAAGAGCATTAAGTTCTGCACTAGCAACTGCTAAATCTCTCTCTTTCTTTTTCTTTGCAAACATTGCCTGGTCTCTAGCTAACCTAACTTCTGCCTCTGCTAAACTATCATGATATTCCATTTCCTTTCTAAGTCTGGCTACCTTTGCTGCTGCTTCTTGTTTTCTTTGTGCTGCTGATGAACGTGATGAAGTAGATGAGACTCTAGAATGCGGTGATAGGACAGAACCCTGAGGAACACCACTGTTAATAGATTTAGGAGAAGAACAGTGACCGTCTACCACAGCAGCAATAGAACGGTCAGAAAGGAAACTTGAGATGAAGTTACAGAGAGAAGGAGAAAAGCCATAGAAGGGTAGTTTGGAAATCAAAGCTTTGTGCCAGAATCTATCAAAAGCTTCTGATATGACCAAGGCAACAGCAAAAGTTTCACCAAAATCTCTACAAGAGGATGACCAAAACTCAGTAAGGAAAGCCAGAAGATCACCAGTAGAGCGGCCTTGACAGAACCCATATTGGCGATCAGATAGAAGGTTGTGAAGTGATAGATGTTTAAGAATCTTCCTGTTGAGGACAGATTCAAAAACTTTAGATAGGCAGGAAATTAAAGCAATAGGACGGTAGTTTGAGGGATTAGAACGGTCACCCTTTTTAGGAATGTAGGCAAACTTCCAGCAAGAAGGAAAGGTAGATGTTGACAGACAGAGCTGAAAGAGTTTGACTAGGCAAGGTGCAAGCACGGAGGCACAGTTTCGGAGAACAATAGGAGGGACCCCATCAGGTCCATAAGCCTTCCAAGGGTTTAGGCCAGCAAGGGCATGGAAAACATCATTGCGAAGAATTTTAATAGGTGGCATGAAGTAGTCAGAGGGTGGAGGAGAGGGAGGAACAAGCCCAGAATCATCCAAGGTAGAGTTTTTTGCAAAGGTTTGAGCAAAGAGTTCAGCTATAGAAATAGATGTGATAGCAGTGGTGCCATCTGGCTGAAACATAGGAGGGAAAGAAGAAGCAAAATTATTGGGGATATTTTTGGCTAGATGCCAGAAGTCACGAGGGGAGTTAGATCTTGAAAGGTTTTGACACTTTCTGTTAATGAAAGAGTTTTTGGCTAGTTGGAAAACAGGCTTGGCATGGTTCCGGGCAGAAATATAAAGTGCATGAGATTCTGGTGATAGAAGGCTTAAGTATCTTTTGTGGGCCACCTCTCTATCATGTATAGCACGAGAACAAGCTGTGTTAAACCAAGGTTTAGAAGGTTTCGGACGAGAAAATGAGTGAGGAATGTACGCCTCCATGCCAGACACTATCACTTCTGTTATGCGCTCATCACACAAAGACGGGTCTCTGACACGGAAGCAGTAGTCATTCCAAGGAAAATCAGCAAAATATCTCCTCAGGTCCCCCAACTAGCAGAGGCAAAATGCCAGAGGCACCTCCGCTTAGGAGGATCCTGAGGAGGGATTGGAGCAATAGGACAAGATACTGATATGAGACTGATCGGAGGAGCCCAATTGAGAAGAAAGGGTGACGGCATAAGCAGAAGGATTAGAGGTCAGGAAAAGGTCAAGAATGTTGACCGTATCTCCAAGACGGTCAGGAATACGAGTAGGATGTTGCACCAATTGCTCTAGGTCGTGGAGGATAGCAGAGTTGTAGGCTAGTTCACCAGGATGGTCAGTGATGGGAGAGGAAAGCCAAAGCTGGTGGTGAACATTGAAGTCTCCAAGAATGGAGATCTTTGCAAAAGGGAAGAGAGCCAGAATGTGCTCCACTTTGGAAGTTAAATAGTCAAAGAATTTCTTATAGTCAGAGGAGTTAGGTGAGAGGTATACAGCACAGATAAATTTAGTTTGAGAGTGACTGTAGTCGTAGCAAGATGGTGGAAAACTCGGAAGATTCAAGAGCGTGGCCACGAGAGCAGGTTAAGTCACTGCGAACATAAATGCAGCATCCAGCTTTGGATCGAAAATGAGGATAGAGAAAGTAGGAGCCTTTTCTGTTCCAGAAAAGGGGCCACTGTCAGTTGCCTCAGACACCTGGGTTTCAGTGAGGAAAAGAAGATGAGGTTTAGAAGAGGAGAGGTGGTGTTCTACAGATTGAAAATTAGACCTTAGACTGCAAATGTTACAGAAGTTAATGAAGAAAAAGTTGAGGGGGTGTCAAGACACGTAGGGTTGTAGACAGAAAGGCAGTCCGACCTGGGGACATTTATGGTCCCCTCCCCAGATGGGGACTCCGAGGTTGGTGTAGGAGTTGCCATTACGATTTTAAAATTTTTGAATGAAGGGTGTGTGTGTTATTAGGTGCTTGTAGTTTTGTGTGGAGGAAGAGAGTTGTCTTTAGAGGGCAGGCTGTGACTGTCCCCTTGTGTTGTGAGACACAAATGGGACACAAAGTTCAGTGAGGTCACAGCTGGGTTTAATGATAAGTTCACAGCACCCCCTGAACTGCTTTAGACCTCACTGGGAGTAATTATTGTTTTGGCAGGTGTCTACTGCCTCCTCCTGTGATTCTCCTGTGTTCCTGTCTTACTTGTTCCCAGTGCCTGTGATTTCATATATATATATATATATATATATATATATATATATATATATATATATATATATATATATATATATATATATATATATATATATGTGTGTGTGTGTGTGTGTGTTAAATGGTGGTTAAAGTAGCAGTAGTAGTAATAGTATTATAGTAGTAGTAGTAGTAGAAGGAAAAGGAGGAAAAAGAAAAAAAGAATATTTTTACATGTATGTATGTATGTATGTATGTATGTTTGTATGTTTGTATATATGTATGCATGAATGAATTGATTTATGTATACATGTAGTAAGTATGCAATTATTAAGAAACAAAAATAGATAAATGAACTGTAAGGAAACCCAGACTCATCCAGAATGTACACAACAACAGATCATAATTTTCTCTGTCATCAAAATGTAAAAACTTTTCAGTACTGCTACTTCAGCCTGAGTGTCTCCCTGCAACAGCCCATCCCATTCCTAGACACATCTGGCAGGTTCTACGAAGCTGGCATGATTGCAGTGACGTTTAGAGGAAGATCTCCCTCATTCCTAGACGATGAATGCTGATTTTTTTTTTTTTTTTCATGCAGGAGGGACACTGGCCAAGGGCACCAAAAATCCAATAAATAAAAAAAATGCCAGTCCCTTAAAAGGGTTCAAATCAGTAGTGAAAAATTGAAGGATAAGTGCCTTGAAACCTTCCTTTTGAAGGAATTCAAGTCATAGGAAGGTGGAAATACAGAAGCAGGCAGGGAGTTCCAGAGTTTACCAGAAGAAGGGATGAATGACTGAGAATAATGGTTAACTCTTGCATTAGAGAGGTGGACAGAACAGGGGTGAGAGAAAGAAGAAAGTCTTGTGCAGCGAGGCCATGGGAGGAGGGGAGGCATGCAGTTAGCAAGATCAGAAGAGCAATTA
Organism: Scylla paramamosain; assembly: GCF_035594125.1. NCBI lineage: Eukaryota > Metazoa > Arthropoda > Malacostraca > Decapoda > Portunidae > Scylla > Scylla paramamosain. Next base: position 6,085,381 of record NC_087189.1, read on the forward strand.
GCATGAAAATAGTGGTAGAAGACAGCTAGAGATGCAACGTTGTAGCGATGAGAGAGAGACTGAAGACAGTCAATTAGAGGAGAGGAGTTGATGAGATGAAAAAGCTTTTGATTCCACCCTGTCCACCCTGACGATAATAAAGAAGTTTTCATATACAACACTTTCCACATAAGAGAATGTGTTGGCTTTCAATCCCATTCTTTCATCACTCACACAGCCACCAACACTTGATATTGTCATGCTGCAGCCAGGTAGTTAAGATCTCTTGTGTTATTTGGCTTGCAACTTTTGCCATCTGACGCGCTGAAGATCTTTCTTGAAACGCCACTGCAATAAATATTGTCCTGGAATCTCTCTCTCTCTCTCTCTCTCTCTCTCTCTCTCTCTCTCTCTCTCTCTCTCTCTCTCTCTCTCTCTCTCTCTCTCTCTCTCTCTCTCATTTCTTCATTTATGAAAGGCTTATGTCAGAGAGCTTGGTACTTATTGCATCTCAGCTCTGTGGGAGTCCAGATGGGAAGGAAGAGAGAGATTCCATTCTGACAGATGTAATGGAGGTTTATAATAGCAATGGAAGGAAGAAGAAGAGGAGGTGGAGAAGGAAGAGGATGAGTGTTGCGAGGAACAAGTGTGAAGTCAGTACTACAGTGATATGATGAGGCTGATTAATAATAGCAATGGACCAATTAGACCAGCACGGCAAAATAGTGTAGTGTGTGAATTTAATTGAATTTATTGAGTAAGCTCAGACTTTATGTAAAAGTATGGAGCACAGCTCTCCAGCAAAAGAATACAAATGCCATAAATCATATACAGAATGTGCATAATATTACATAAAGAAAAAAATACATACAAATGAAATACACTGTAAGCAATGGCAAAAAGTGAATAAAAAAATGTGTATACATATATTGAGAAACTAGAAAAACTATTGACCTGTTGTGCACACTATTTATCTAAACATGCATAGCACCATCCTCAAAAAAAAAAAGATCATTTCTTCATCACACTTGAACTTGTACTTTGCATGAACAAAGCATATTTGAATTGTGTTGGCCTATTTATGTAATAATTTGGTATATACATATTACGTAACCCAATAATTTCCACATCCATATGTTCAAAAAGAACATGAAATTCATCTACTACCTCAACATCACACTTATTACATACCCTATCTTCTCTACTGACACCTTGATACCTACCAACATTTACAGGAAGTCTATTATTACAAGTTCTAAATTTAGTCAGCCTTTGTTAACTTTTCTAAATACTGTTCTCTGCCAAAAATCTGTCTTAAACACCCTATAATTGCTACTTAATAATTTTGTTTCTAAATTATGATGCCAAGTTACAAGCCACTGATCTTTCAATCTCTGTTCCACAGCTTTCTTCACCCATCTTGAATTAGGAACATCTTGCAACAACCACATACCAGACATTCCACAGTCATTACAAATATTCTTTATACAAGCTAACCATGGAGAAATATAAAGCCCTAACCTACCAGCTGCAATAGACACTGGTACATTACATAACACAATTTAATATTTTTACCTGAAATTAGCCTAAACCAATAACCTATCATGTTTTCTTTATATAAATATCAAGGGGAAATACACCCAGTTCACCATACACCATGTCATTACAAGTATTCTTATGAATGCCTAAAACCTGTTTTAAAAATTTCATGTACATATACTCTAACTCCCTAGCAATATGGTAATCCCAAATTTCAGATGCATAAGTCAATATAGGTAACACCGTTGTGGTAAATAATTCAAGTTGTATATCCACTGGCAAGTCAAACTTCCTACACTTACTTATTAATGAGTACACTGTTCTTGTGGCTGTCTCCTTTAGCTCCAGCTCACCTTTGCAAAACCTCCCATTACAATTTAATAACACTCCAAGATACTTATACTGTCACTACTTCAGTGTTTTCACTACCAAATTCAAATTCATAATTAGATCAATTTTGTCTTCCCCTATTAAACACTACTACTTTTGTTTTGTTACAATTTAGCTTCAATTTCCATTCATTACAATATAAATTCAGAGCAACCAGTGCCTGCTTCATTCCATCCTCACTGTCACACAAAATAACTGTATCATCTGCATACATAATAACAAATAGTTTAAGATACAAGTTTAAGAAATCATCACCAAATTTTACATAACTGCAATTATATCCAATTAATTTACTTTCAATATCATTCACATAAAAAGCAAAAAGCAAAGGTGATAAATTTTCCCCCTGTCTTACCCCTACATTGCAAACAAAGGTGTCTGAAATCTCTTGGTTAAGCATGACACATGATCTGATATTATTGTACATATTTCTGATTACATGTAGAATTTTCCCTTGCACCTTTTCCTTCACAAGCTTACACCATAAACCTTCACGCTATACCACATCAAAGGCTTTCTTGTAATCAACAAATAAACAAGATAGCTTTCTCTTCTTCCAGTTAAATAAATCAATTACATATTTCAAAAATATATGATCCAGAGTGGAATATCCATGTCTGAAGCTCGCTTGTGTTTCATTAATGATAGATAAGGTGTTTGAATAATCATTAGGTCTTTCATTAAGTGTGGAGGTGAACAGCTTCCCCATGCAGCTAAGTAAGGTAATGCCCCTGTAATTACTAACATCCTGGATGTCTCCCTTGTTTTTTATAGAGTGGCACTATTGTACCCACCAACCATTCAGCTGGCATGACACCAGTATCAAGTACTTTATTAAACATTTTAATATAGAGGGGACACTAAAGATGCTTAGTACTTTTAATATATTCATTTAATATCATATCAGATGCTGGGGATTTGTTTTTTTTTTTTAACTTCTTAATATTTCTAACTACCTCTTCTTCTCTTATAGGATCATTAAGTACTGATAAAATTTTTGGATCCAAACTGTCTTCATCATTTGTAATATTCACATCGCTATTGTCAGAATTTTCATCACCCGCTAGCTGCTTAAAATGCTCATAGAATTCATTTAGTGTTATGGGGATCTGATAAGTACTTTTCTTACTATTTAAAATTTTCCAATATGCTTTAGGGTACCCCCGTATTTAAACCTGCTTAATTTGCTTTTGTTCTTAAAGACAATATCAAACCCAATATTTTCTACATTATTTTTTACATTAATCATATCAGTATTATCACCCTTAGTTTCACATAAACAAATCACATCATAATCTTTAATAAAGTTAACAAAATCCATAGGTAAAAACTCTGACTGACGTGTGTGTGTGTGTGTGTGTTTATAAGCTTCGGGGGACTGCTGGCTAGGTCAAGGTGGGGCCGGAGGATGGGGGAATGAGAAGAGTTGGAGAACAAAGACGTTAACTTGAACTGACCTCAGCCTGACCTGACAAGACTGTGTCTTCCACTTCAACCTTTCCCCCTGTCCACTCTCGTCCCCAAAGGTTCGTTCGTCGTCCCTTTCCCGACACACCTGCATGTCGCTAACTCCCTCCCGCCCACCTTATTACGGTGAGGAGACGCTACACGAACCGCCCTACATTTCTCTCTCTCTCTCTCTCTCTCTCTCTGTATATGTGTGTGTGTGTGTGTTTGCTGATGCGGCTGGGTCAGTTTTATGGTCGTCTTATGATCGACGCTCGATTACCTGATGAATGCAGGCAACTGTTTATAAGGCTGTCAATAACTGTTATCCAGACTGGTACCTCAAATTTCCCACAGTTAGAGAACACACCACAAGCAACACAAGACAGCTCAATAACCTTTATGTGGGTAGAGCTAGAACAGACTCTGGTGCCAGAGCCATTATGATACTTGGACCAAAGTTATGGAATACACTGCCCACCAATGTGATCAATTCTGAAAGCCTTTATGCTTTTAAGTCTAGACTTAGCGAAATTCTTTTAAATAATTATTAGTCAATGTTATCATAGCACAATTATTTTAAATGACGTTTACTAAATGTTTAATACAGAGTGGCAAAGAAGTTTTGAGTCAATCTACTTTTATTGTGTGTGTGTGTGTGTGTGTGTGTGTGTGTGTGTGTGTATTTTATTTGCTATCATATATTAAACATGACTACCTATGTTAACCAATCTGTAAGAATAACCATGTCTCATGGAATAATAAAGAATCTGAATCTCTATTCTATTTATACGGAGAGAGAGAGAGAGAGAGAGAGAGAGAGAGAGAGAGAGAGAGAGAGAGAAAGTCGTCCACGTGCGCAAGCACACAGCTGCCCACTAATCTCTTTTCTGATAACTTCAACTTCCCTATCCTCCCCATTTTTCCTCCTCCACCCATCACCACCTCTTTTGTACAGTACTACCATCCAACCACCCAATATCGTACATGTGTGTGCGTGTGTGTTACACTGAAAAAAAAAAAACTCATATTTCTACAGAGAGAGAGAGAGAGAGAGAGAGAGAGAGAGAGAGAGTTATTACATTATAAATTAGATAAGTTACCGCTCGCAGGCCTACGCCGTATTTGAGCAACGGAAGTTTTTAAGCATCCAGACCAAAGGTGTATAACAGCCGTTTTATGTATTTATTATTATTTTTTTTTATAGGACCAACAGGAGAGAGAGAGAGAGAGAGAGAGAGAGAGAGAGAGAGAGAGTGAGGTGAGGTGAGGTTAGATCTCTCCCACTACCTCACCTGCCAATCACAGAAAGGTGTGGGTGGGGCCTATTTTTTTGGGGGGTATCGTCAGCTTAGGTGACAACAGATATAGAATGTCTTTAATTTTTGTTTGAAGAATAATTAAATTGAAGAAGTTAATAATGTACATACGTATATACCTACGTGTGTAGTGAGGGACCATGTGGTATTCCGCTTCGTTTTAAGCACCACGCAGTAATTTCTTTGTGGGTGAGGAGCGTGCACGACAAAGGGTGGCAACTCAACTAATGTGGGGGCGTAGCTCCGCCCCTTTGAAAGAAAACGGGAAGTGGCCCGAGAGACCACTGTACTTGGAGGTGTCCAGCTCCGAGATGCTACCAAGCTGGGTCATCCCCGGCCGTTAAAAGAGGCTGTGAGTGACCCAGTCAATCATGGACGGGCCGGGGCCACCTTTAGCCCATGTGGGTTTCCAGCCTCACGAATCAACAATATCCAGTCACCCAGGCCTCCTTGTCCTTTCCGCTTCTGCTTCCTTGCCACCTGTGTCTGCCCTGAAGCAAGTTTAGACCAAATGAGGAGGACAGAACAAGTGGAATCCTTACCTTTGGACTGATATCTGTTTTGGTGAGTATGTAAAAAACTAAAGCTTTGTTAGTTCACGGTGTATTGTGTCTGGCTGGTATTTGAGTATTGTGTATAAGTTATGATGATTATGTTGTCTGGAGACGGGTTGTGGTGTGGAAATAAAAGGCTGATCTTTTGAATATTGAGGTATAAGTTTTGTGGGTTATGTTCTATGCAGTTTGTATGTAGTGAACCAGCACAAGGAACCTTGGGATTGTTCTTTTTGGTGTTGTACCGGGAGAACTTCCCTTCGTTGCGCGTGATATCCGACCTGGAGCTTCTCTCTTTTTGGTACTAGAAAACACGAATAATCTAAGTGACACGAAAAAGGAGTGCAACACTATAGGAAGTAGACATTTTTCTAAGACACTTTTCTGTATACTTTCCGTTGCAAACCACTCCTTTAATATTACTGCTGATAAATAACATTTATCCTAGCCCTCTCTCCAGAGACCAGCAAACTGGAAATAACCCGGTAGTGGAGAGGGCTATGATTAGGGAAATTGTGGGGCAAAAGCACATACTTTACTGATAGTGTTTAAATAGATTAAGCGGGTATGCTATGTATTTTTCTCAGAAATACGTTTTTCCCAATTTTTTTCTCCCCATCAATTATGTGTGCCGCCATGGTCCAGTCCAGTAATAGGTGTGGGATAAGCCACGACTCCTACTGCTCTTGTTTAGTTTATTTTTCTTACTATATTTTGTGTTTTTTTCTGGTTTTCTTTCCTTTTCCTTGTTTTTTTTCTACTTTTTTCGTTTGCCGTCCATTCTGTTTTACTTAACATAAAAAGTCGCAGTATATATATATATATATATATATATATATATATATATATATATATATATATATATATATATATATATATATATATATATATATATATATATATATATATATATATATATATATATATATATATATATATATATATCTTGATCTTGATGGTACAGGTGGCACAGGATCACTCCTGAGCCAGGCCTTTGGATCGGCAACTCCTGTAGAAGGGGAAAGAAAAAGAGAAACGAACAGCATCCTCTATCCTAATTGGTCATACACCTGGCACGCCACATTCTCTCCAGAAACTCTTTCACCGCCTCAATCATCCTTTCATTCGCCTCTCTACACAGTCCCAGCAACAACACCATCCATTCCTTTCCTGTCTTCTCCACTCTTTCATTCCTATCATGCCCTAACTCAGTCAGTATCACTTGCATCATCTCATTCCTATCTCTGGCATACTTCACACACTCCAGCACCACATGTTCCACCGTCTCATCCTCTCCCATGTCACACATCTGGCACACTTTGCTGCGGGACTCAGACCACCTGTAACTCCTTGCATTCACATCCATACACTGTGCTCTCGCTCGGAAGAGAAGATCACCGCCCAGGCTTCCATCATACCACCTTTCATACCCCGGGGCCTCTTTCTCCTTGTACCATTCCAGGGTCTTCTTTCTTTCCATTTCATTCTTCCATTCATTCAGTCCCACACATTTCACTTCTTTGTCTATCTCATTCTTCCATTTTCTCACATCCCATTCGGCTCCCACTCTGCCTCCTCTTGTTACCACCCATTCACGCTCATTTTGATTCCTCCCAGCCATTCTTATCGCCCACACAACTTGCAGTCCATTCCTGTCTGTCATTCTCATACATCTCTTCCTCCATTTGCTTCCACTTTCATTCCACAGGTACACCTTCCTTGCTATTCTTGCATCATCCATTCTCTCAAGCCTAATCTTGTACCTAAGTGTGGCTTTTGTGAGTCTTTCTCTGAAGGTGGTCCATCCCATATCACTTCTCAAGGCTTCTGCTGCTGTGTATCTCGGTGCACTCAGTGCCATCCTTGCTACTCTATTCTGGCCCATTTCTAACTTATCAATTTCACTTTCATTCCATGCAATCACATCCATACCATACATTATACTTGGCACAGCCACACTCTTTCATACTTCTCTCAACACATCATACTTGCTCTCATCCTTGCTGCGCTTCCCAATCGACCTACCCACTGGTTTAGCATACTTATCTGTTCATTCTTTGCCTTTGCACAACCCACTAGGACTCATCCACATCCCTAAGTATTTGTATTCTTGCACCTGTTTCAACTCATTCCCTCCAATTCTCCATACCACATTACTTTCATCCTCTGACCTATTCACAATCATTACCTTGCTTTTCTCACTGCTAAACCTTACTCCAAAGTCTTTTCCATAGCCATCCACAACATCCAACAAACTTTGAAGCTTATCTGCCAATTCACTTATAACAACTACGTCATCTGCTTAGAGAAGCACACATAATTATTATTCCATACACTTTTCAATAGATTCATTCTAATTTATAATTTTTCACTTTTTCCTTTTGTCTTCTGTTTCACTTCACATAAAACGTCACATTATCCGTGATCTTATTATTATTTTTTCCATATTCTTAATTTTCTTTGTCCTTCTATTCCACACATTTTTATTATTATTATTTATTTATTTTTTTTTTCTGATTACAGTATCTTGTTATGTCAATGGGGAGTTTTCAGAACGAGTGGTTGTCACCAGGTAGCAGCACAGACACAAACTCCTCTCACATACAAGCAATATCAGATATACCTACCGTGTTATTCTATTTAGATGAAGATGCAATGGGCTTATATAATATATTTTTCTACGTAATCCCTTCTAAGTAGTAACACAAGTAAAATCAAACTTTTTTCATGAACAAATGTATATAAGTTGATTTTCTAGTGAATCGGCATTTAAATTTATTTGGTCATCTTAAGATTTCCAAATGAATACACGCTTGATTGGAAACGACGACAATAAACATAAAGGCAACATGTCTGTGACAGTCAAAAGTCCAAATTACATAGATCTCCTTCCTAGTTTATGGAAACGGCAATTTTAATAAAAAAAATTGGAAACTCGAGCGTCCTGGCGATAGTAATGCTCCACTTGTCCCTCTTTATAGCAACTTCCACAGTTTCTTCATTCCAGCTTCTTGTGTTGCCCCCACATTTGGTCTCCCTTAGGATCATTGTCGGTATTCACTAACATGGTGATTTGCTCTGTGTGTGAGGACAACTATTTTAAGTGTATACCACATTATTTTGAAAATAATGATGCTGGTCGCAGGTTTTCAAGGGCACACGGTGTTCTGACAGGTGTAGAGCCAGACTTGCCGCTAGCAGTGTTCGGACATGTGTCGCGGACTGGCGGTGCACCAACAGTCACGTGGTTCCAAAGACAAGGAAACGGCGCTAGTGTACATTCAGTGTCTCCGATTTTAAGATAACGTTTTAGACAATGTGTACATTCCACCTTGGAAGATGAAGAAGCTTCAGACGACGAATAATGTAGACACACATGCTTTAAATGGCGCTAGATTAGGTTAAGTTAGATTGTAGTGCCGCCCCTCTCGTCATCTGTGTTTTATATGACCCGCTGGCGCGTATATCTAATAGCTCGTATGAGTAAGGAGTACAAAATTAATGTCTCAACTGACTAGGCGGGAATACAGATATCAATCACTGAAAAGGGAAATTATTAAAAAAACAATCCCAGGAATTATTTTTTTCCTCTGCCACTAAATTGTTCCAAATTCCTTGATTGATTTTAATAATGGGACAGTAGATCCCAAAGTTGTATAGCAATGGAGAGGAGAGAGGGAATTAAAAATTATTGAGGCAACTTGCAAGCGAGACGGCGAAGGGACGCGCTGGCGTGCCGCGGGCGGGAAGGCGGACGAAGCTATGGTGTTACGTCGTGCCTCTTGGCTGTTCACGCAGCTTCCTTGTATCTCTGGTAAAATGCCTTGAATTTAAATTTGTAATAGTGTGTGACAATATATATGTAATAGGTAAGACAGTGACAATAATTTGAAGGTGAAGTGAAGTCTGATAAAGTAATTATAGGTGAAATAGTGGTATGTATGTTATGGCGTCGCTGGATAGGGAGACAAAGTTCGCCCTGCCTCGTGAAGCCACTCCACACTCACCTCCCCTGTCTTACAAAATGTAAATTATAAGTTGAGTGTATTCTGTATGTTATGTTAAATGGGCACAGTCAAAGGGAATAAGGCTAGTATGCCTCGGTGGTTGAATGTGGTAGAGTAACGTGTTAGCGTACCTTGATTCCTTGCCTCGTGGTCATTTAATGGCGGTTGTGGTACCTTGGGTCTAGAAGGTGAGAGACAGTCTCTCGACTTCTCTCATTGAAGTTATGACATTTGGGGAGAGTTCCAAATTAATTTTTATCGTGAATCAGATTTGTAGAATATGAGAGACTGGACTACCTTTTAACCTTTGGCCCAGTGTGTAGGGAAGTGTTCTAAATTGGAAGTTTTGGAGGCAAGAGTACCTATCATTAAGGGACCCATCGAGGTCATCGTGTTATCTTACACCAATCGTCGTGAAATTTTTATGGTTTGAGCGCGGTACTTCACTGATCATTCACCTACAATATCAAGATGTCTTAATAGAATTTTTCTTTTCACTTTTTATGTAAATTTACTATCCCTTTAAAATAGGGTGACTTTCTGTGTTTTTAGTCCGATTTCAGTTTTCTTTATATGGAATTAAAGAATGAACATTCCTCTTCAAGTTAGATAATCAATGGATTCGAAAAATAATAGTACTTGTGAATTTTTTTTTTTTTTTTTTTTTTTTTATTAACGTACTCATTTTCCACAATTTTTTTTTAATGTTTCCATCCTCCTTGTGACCAACCAATACAATCTAGAAGGAAAATCTAACTATCAAATGTTGCTGTTTTACCTCTCTATCCAAAACTGCAAACAGATTTAAGATCGGTTAAAAACTTTCCAATCTCAGGAATTTTGAAGTTAAGGCAATGCACTTTTGAGATACGGGCATTTAAAGTTTTCTTTACTTTGCGGCCCTTTAATCTTTTTGTGTGCAGTTTTTTTTTTGGCCATCAAATTCGCTCTTTCATAATTCATTGTATTCTACATTAGTATGTGGTACAATGTTTCATTCTGATGGCCACTGGTCCCCTTCATTTGAAAAGAATATTATCCACACATCTCGGTGGTGTCATGAGGAGCCACCTCACTGGTTGTTGCCAGCTTTTCAGTGTGCACCTGCCTCATACTCTTCACCAGCTTCTCCCTTTCTCTTCTTGCTTTTCCTCTTGCATACTGCATTTCTCTGCATTCCCTTGTCATTATTCGTGAGTGCACGTAGTGTGTGGTGTGATGTGGGAAAACCGAGGTGGAGTAAGAGACTTTGCACGTAGTGTGTGGTGTGATGTGGGAAAACCGAGGTGGAGTAAGAGACTTGATGCCAGGTATGCAAAGTAGTGTTCCAACACGGTAGTTTGACAGGTAAACTGCGCTCAGATTAATCCACAGAACTTGTCCTTCGATGCTTTTCTCCACACGTTTGAATGAAGCATTTTGTTGGGATTCTGTGTCCTTCCCTTCAGGCACTTCTGTAAGAGGTCAGGATTTACGAGGTCCTTGTATACTGTCTTGATGAGGTCTAGTGATTCCGCTGGTATCTTAGTGAGGTACAAGTTCTCTTATTTTATTTTTTATTTTTTTTTTATTTTTTTTCCCTTGGCTTGAGCACGCCTGACAAAGCCTCAAGAGGATTCTCTGCCTACCTCTCGCTGTCTGTTGTTGTGTTAGGCCTACATATCTACATATTCTAACCTACATATATCTGCATATTCTACATATCCTGCTTTCTCTCCTTACAATTTATCAGAAAATTATTATTTACTTTTTTTGTGTGGGGGGGTAAATTAACCTCGTTGAGTGTGTTAAGGTGGAAGTGTAATGAAATTTGGATGTTAAATTCCTTGTTCTTGTTCCCTAAAGTTCATATGAATTGAATTGTGAATTAACTGTGGTGAAATAGTAACTGAATACATTTTGTTAGTGTGAGAATGTGAGCTGCCATTTCTTCCAGTTGCAGCCACCCCTTTTGTGAAAAACGATTTCGTCTGTAAATTCATTATTCCGAAGAGTCATTAGTGCCTGTAAGTAAAAATCACAGTAATGCTACCAAATACTTATTTTTAATGATTGGACATGCTACCAAGTAACAAAAGGTAAAGTAAAGAACTCAAGGTAAAGAAATGTCAGTGTAGAACCTGTTCCATATTCATTAAAGAGCTAAAGGCAAAGAAAAATTGGGTTGTAATGCTGCCCTCCTCGTCTTGTGTGTTTTATGTGACCTGTTGGATACATATATCTAATATATCCTATGAGTAAGTAGTACAAAATTAATATCTCAACTGACTAGGCAGGAATACAGATATAAATAACTCAAAAGGGAAGTAAAAAAAAAAAAAATCACAGGAATTATTTTTTCCTCTGTCACTAAATTGTTCCACATTCCTTGATTGATTTCACTAATGGGATAGTAGATCCCAAAGTTGTATAGCAGTGGAGAGGAGAGAGGGAATTAAATGTTATTGAGGCAACTTGCAAGCCAGACGGCGAGGGGACGCACTGGTGTGCCGCGGGCGGGGGGGCAAAGCCTTGCTGTCATGCCATGCTTTGCTTTGTTTTTGTTCACCACGCAGCTCCCCTATGTCTTACCGGTAAAATGCCTTGAATTTAAAGTTCTAATAGTATGTGACAATAATTTGAAGGTGAAGTGAAGTGTGATCAAGTAATTATAGGTGAAATAATGATATGTATGTTTTGGCATCCCTCGATGGGGAGACTAAGCTCACCCTGTCTTGTGAAGCCACTCCACACTCATCTCCCCCTGTCTTACAAGATGTAAATGATAAGTTGAGTGTATTCTGTAGGTTATGCTAAATGGACATAGTCAAAGGAAATAAGGCTAGTATGCCTTGGTGGTCAAGTGTGATAGAGTAACACGTGTCAGGGTACCTGATTCCTTGCCTTGTGGTCATGTAATGACGGTCGTGGTACCTTGAGTCTAGTTGGTGAGAGATGGTCTCTCGACTTCACTCATTGAAGTTATGACATTTGAGGAGAGTTCCAAATGAATTTATATCGTGAATCAGATATATAGAATATGAGAGACGGTCACTGGACCACCTTTTAACTTTTGGCCCAGTGTGTAGGGGAAGTATTTAAAATTGGATTTTTTGGAGACAAGAGTGCCTATCATTAAGGTGGAAGTGTGTAGTGAAATTTGGGTGTTAAATTCCTGATTCTTGTTCCCGAAAGTTCATATGAATTGAATTGTGAATTAACTATGATGAAATAGTAACTGGATAAATTTTATTATTGTGAGAATGTGAGCTGCCATTCCTTTCTCCCAGTTGCAACCACCCGTTTTGTGAAAAACGATTGCGCCTATAAATTCACTATTCCGAAGAGTGAGTCATCAGTGCCTGTAAGTAAAAGTCACAGTAATGCTACCAAATACTTATTTTTAATGATCGGACATGCTACCAAGTAACTAAAGGTAAAGTAAAGAACTCAAGGTAAGGTAAAGAAATGTCAGTATAGAATCTGTTCCATATTTATTAAGTAAAAAGTTAAAGGCAAAGAAAAATTAAAGTAAAAGTTTGTAAAAATTATAGTAGACCATCAAAACTAGCTTGACACATCCTGGGACCACAAGGTTATTTAGTTAGGTTTAGAAGTTATATTTAGTTAAGTTTCTTTCTGGCTGCCCCCAAAAAATTTTTCAGTAAAGTACTTGGGTCATATATACCACAGTGGTGTGTATCTTTACTTCTGCAAATTGTTAGTTCTGGAGATATTCATATTTATTTAGATAAATTCCATTTATCTTTGGTTTTATACAGCATTTCATAAAGCTTTTTGTTTTCATTACAGTTGTCTCAGCTTTTCACACCCATGTACAGCACCAGCACCTACCATACATCTTTCAGTCCGGTGATCTTTGCTGTTAGTGTATCTCTCTTGTTATATCTCAGTTTGCTTTCCATATCTTTGCTTAATTTTTCTTGTGTTAGTCTTCTTCCCAGATAATATGCAGATAACCTTAGACTCTTCTTCTGAGGTTAATATTTACATGTCTGATAGGATTAAGGTTGTAGAATACCATACAATTTAATGTCAACTTAATTAAAAAGTTAATGAACTGAAGCATCCCCACACGACACCCTCCCCACCTGAGTGCTTGAGGGTCACTGCTGCTCTACTTTTCTCTCATCACTATTCCTACTCCACCTCCCTTTTATCTTCCTTTTCTTATTCCTAATCAGCCACCCTCGTTCCACCTAATGCTGCCATGTCAACCTGTTTCTACTACTGTTTCAGTGTTTTCTTTTCCATCTTCAATGATGGTCCTCCATTTTCCTTTGTTTCACTTTCTTGTGTTTATGAGAGCAAACTGCATATTTCTTATTCTGTCGGCCCTATGCTATTTCTGAGCCTGGTCTGTTTCCTTATATTAGGCCCATCCTGTAATGTTGCAGGCCACCCAGACCTTTCTGGCATTTGACAGGAGACTGTCACATGCCCATTCCTCTTGTTTCTTTTTATTTACCTTCCTTCTTGGCCTTCTATACCAAGAGCCTTCTTTTCTACGCCTCTTGGGTATACACATCACTAGGGGGCTTTGTTTCACTTTCAGCTTTACGATCTTTACAAAGCTCTCAATTAGTTCCACCATTTTTGCTATCCCATTTTCTCTAGACTTGCCTCCTCCTAGCACCACAAAGTCATCAGGCTCAAACTCCCTCAGACTCTCCACTACTGACCTCTGGATATCCCTTATGGTTGCCCTGGGCATATAACTGTCCATTATTTTATAATATGCTTTTGAGAGGAAATGTATTTTTTCCCCACTCCCCTCAGGAGACTGTCACCAGACATAACCTCCCAATTTTTCACTTTCCTTTAATTTCAACTGGTTCCCATTCACTACTTTATCCCAGACATGCTTGCTTTCTCCATTCCACAATGTTGTACTGTCTTGCTTTCTTTGGTCCTGGTCTTCCTCTTCTCTGGGCTGCTGGCTACTAGCAGTCTTCACTCCTGTATCGATACCTTCCTGTTCAGTGTGGTCTTGTTTTCTCCCTGGGCTTCTAGCTGGTAGCTGTATCCATTCCTGTGTTGAATTGTTCATTGGTCTTATTTTTGTTCTGTCTCCCTGGGCTGATGACTGATCTGCATTTTCTCTTTTGGAGCTATCATTTACTATTTTCATCTTAGCACTGTGTGATCCTTTGTCTTCTGTGTCTCCTTGGTACTAGTGGTGGGGACTTCCTCTACCTCATCTTGTTCCTTCTCCTCCTGCTCAGTGACCATGGTCTGCTCTTGTTTCTGTTTCATCTTCTATACCCCATTCTTTGGATATTTTATTCTCACTCTCCATCACAGAGCCACCATATGTTCTTTTCTTGGAACAGTGCATGACATTTCACATATCTCATCCTGAAACATTTCATGTGGTACCAATCTTCACACTCATGGCAGGAAATCTAGTTATTGCTCCTGCTCACCTCTTGTTTGCACTTCTTGGATTCACTATTCAGAGTCATGTTTCTGCTGAGTGATGATTTTTTTAAGTATCATGCATGAGGATGAAACTACATTTTTCTGGTAGATTTTGGTATTTGTGAGTGGATCTGCTTTTAGTCACAAATCATTTGTTTGCATGGGGGTGGGATAAATATAAAACCAGTATTTAAGATGAAAACAATTACTAGATTAATTCAAAGCACATCAAAATCTTCCAGAAAATGTAGTCTTGCCCAAAATTGTAAGCATGTGCAAATGTAAATTTTCCCTGTTTTTTTTTATTTATTTTTATTTTCTTTATTTTTTTTTTTTTTAGGTCACTGGCCAAGGGAAACAAAACTGGGGTAAAAAAAATCCCACAGGCGCCAGTCCCAAAAGAGATGCAGGAGAATTGTCAGATTTTTATTTATTTGTTTATTTATTTATTTATTTATTTATTTATTTATTTATTTATTTATTTACTTTATTACTTTTTATGCAGGAGGGGCACTTGCCAAGGGCAGTAAAAATCCCCCTAAAAAAAAAAAAAAATGTTGCTCCCCAAATAAGGTCCAAACTGGTAGTTTAAAAATTAAAGGATAAGTGTCTTGAAACCTCCCTCTTGAAGGAATTCCAAAGGAAGGTGGGAATACAGAAGCAGATAGGGACTTCTAGAGTTTACCAGAGAAAGGGATGAATGATTGAGGACACTTGTTAACTCCTGCATTAGACAGGTGGACAGAATAGGAGTGAGAAAAAGAAGAAAGTTTTATTAAGTGAGGCTATGGGAGGAGGGGAGCCATGCAGTTAGCAAGATCAAAAGAGCAGTTATGAAAATATTAGTAGAAGATAGCAAAAGATGCAACATTACAATGATGAGAAAGAGGCTAAAGACAGTCGATTAGAGGAGAGGAGTGGATAAGATGAAAAAGGTTTTAATTCCACCCTGTCTATAAGAGCAGAATGAGTGGAACCCCCTCCCTGCACACATGTGAAGCATACTCCATATGTGGCTGGATAAGGCCCCGTACAGTTTAGCAGCTGGAGGGGTGAAAAATCTAGTGGAGACGTCTCGGAACACCTAACTTCATAGAAGCTGTTTTAGGTAGTGATGAGATGTGGAATTTCCAGTTTAGAGTATAAGAAAAGGACAGACCGAGGATGTTCAGTGTAGAAGAGGACAGTTGATTGTCATTGAAGAAGAGGGGATAGTGGTCTGGAAGGTTGTGTTGAGTTGATAGACGGAGGAATTGAGTTTTTGAGGCATTGAATCATACCAGGTTTGCTCAGCCCCAATAAGAAATTTTGAGAGATCAGAAGTCAGGCATTCTGTGGCTTCCCTGTGTGAACTGTTTACTTCCTGAAAGGTTGGACGTCTATGAAAAGATGTGGAAAAGTGCAGGGTGGTATCATCAAGATGGTATCATCAGAGTAGGAGTGGATAGGACAAGAAGTTTGGTTAAGAAGAACATTGATGAATAATAGGAAGAGAGTGGGTGACAGGACAGAACCCTGAGGAACACCACTGTTAATAGATTTAGAAGAACGTTGACCATCTACCACAGCAGCAATAGACCGATCAGAAAGGAAACTTGAGATGAAATTAGAGAGAAGGATAGAAGCCATAAGAGGGTAGTTTGGAAATCAAGGCTTTGTGCCAGACTCTCAAAAGCTTTTGTGAAGTGATAAATGTTTAAGGATCATCCTGTTGAGGATATATTCAAAAACTTTAGATAGGCAGGAAATTAAAGCAATAGGATGGTAGTTTGGGGGATTAGAAAAGTCACCCTGTTTTAGAAACAGGCTGAATGTAGGGAAACTTTCACAAAGAAGGAAAGGTAGATGTTGACAGAGTTGAAAGAGTTTTACTAGTTAAGGTGCAAGCACAGAGGCATAATTTCGGAGAACAATAAGAGGGACCCACTCTCTTCCTAAGCCTTCCAAGGGTTTAGGTTACCTAGGGCATGGAAAACATCATTGCGAAGAATTTTAATAGGTAGCATGAAGTAGTCAAAGGGTGGAGCAGAGGAAGGAACAAGCCCTGAATTATCCAAGGTAGATTTGTAACAGAGGTTTGAGAGAAGAATTCGGCTTTAGAAATAGATGTGATAGCAGTGGTGCCATCTGGTTGAAATAAAAGGAGGGAAAGAAGATTTTTTTTTTTTTTTTTTTTTTTTTTTTTTTTTTTTTTTTTTTTTTTTTTTGCTAGATGCTAGAAATCATGAGGGAAGTTAGATCTTGAAAGATTTTGACACTTTCTAGTAATCAAGGAGTTTTGGTTAGTTGGAGAACAGACTTGGCATGGTTCCAGGTAGAAATATAAAGTGCTTGAGGTTCTGGTGATGGAAGGCTCAATATCTTTTGTTGGCCACCTCTATCATGTATAGCACAAGAACAGGCTGTTAAACCAAGGTTTGGAAGGTTTATGTCGAGAAAAAGTGAGGAATTATGCCTTCATACCAGACACTATCACCTCTGTTATGCACTCAGCACACAGAGATGGGCCTCTTTCACTGAGGCAGTAGTCATTCTAAGGAAAATCATCAAAATATCTCCTTAGGTCCCCGCAACTAGCAGAGGCAAAATGCCAGAGGCACCTCTGTTTAGGGGGATCCTGAGGAGAGATTGAAGTGATAGGACGAGATACAGACATGAGATTGTGATCAGAGGAGCCCAACGGAGAAGAGAAGGTAACAGTGCAAGCAGAAGGATTAGAGGTTAGGAAAAGATCAAGAATGTTGGCCACATCTCCAAGATGGTCAGGAATACGAGTAGATGAGATTGTGATCGGAGGAGCCCAACGGAGAAGAGAAAGTAACAGTGCAAGCAGAAGGATTAGAGGTTAAGAAAAAGATCAATAATGTTGGCCACATCTCCAAGATGGTCAGGAATATGAGTAGGGTGTTGCATCACTTCTCTAGGTCGTGGAGGATAGCAAAAATTGAATAATAGTTCACCAGGATGGTCAGTGAAGGGAGAGGAAAGCCAAAGCTGGTGGTGAACATTGAAGTTTCCAGGAATGGAAATCTCCACAAAAGGGAAGAGAGTGGGTGTGCTTCACTTCAAAAGTTAAGTAGTCAAATAATTTATTATAGTCAGAGGAGTTAGGTTAGAGGTATACAGTACAGATAAATTTAGTTTGAGAGTAGCCAGATGGTGGAAAGCTCGGAAGATTTGAGTGTGAACACGAGAACAGGTTAAGTCATTGTGCATGTTAATGCAATGTCCAGCTTTGGATTGAAAATGAGTATAGAGAAAGTAGGAGAGAATGGAAAAGGGGCTACTGTCAGTTGCCTCAGACACCTGTGTTTCAGTGAGGAAAAGAAGATGAGGTTTAGTAGAGAAGAGGTGGTGGTCTCCAGATTTAAAATTAGATCCAAGACCATGAATGTTGCAGAAGTTAATGAGGCAAAAGTTGAGGGGTGTGTCAAGACACAAGGTTGATACCAGAAGAGCAGTCCAACCTTGGGACATTTGTGGTCCCCTCCCCAGATGGGGACTCTGAGGCTGGTGTAGGAGTCGCCATGATAATTTTCAATTTTGAGTGAAGGGTGTGTGGGTAATTAGGTGCATGTAGTTTTGTGTGAAGGAAGAGAGTTGTCTTTGAAGGGCATGCTTGTTTTGTGAGACACAGAGAAACGTTCACTAAGGTCGCAGCTGGTTTTAATGATGTTCACAGCACCCCTGATCCTGTCCTTTAGACCTCACTGGGAGTAATTATCATTTCAGCAGGTGCCTACTGCCTCAACATAAGTATTTGACTAGAGGTGTAGGTTAAAAAGGGACCTGTGGTCTTTAGGTAGGGGATGTGCCAAGGATGACACCATCAAAATTCTTAGTATGAGTAATGAAAATAAAAGAAAAAGGGTTCTAGCTTGATTAAGTTAGTTAAAAAAAAAAGAAATAAGAGATAGGAAGGAATATATTCTCAAATAGAGTGATTGATGAATGGAATACATTTAGTCGAGTTGTTAGTGGGAAATTAGTAGGGAACTTTAAAACAACAGTAGACAAATTTATGTATGAGACAAATGTTTCATAAAGAGACTGCCCTGTGTAGGCTTTATGGCTTCTTGCAGTTTCTCTTACATTATTGTGTTCATTTGTAAAATATAAGTGCATTCCATGTGATTTCCCACCAGCCCCCTCCCTGGTATGATGGTGATGGGGTTAGTGATCCTGTCTTCCCAGTGATAGAGGCCTTCTGGTATACTCCTGGAAGCAGTTCAACACTAATTTCTTTTAACTTTGCTAAAATTATAAATTGTGAGCCACAGATGTCATTGTCTGAGCTAAAATTATAAATTGTGAGCCACAGATGTCATTGTCTGTGGTGTATCTTGTTGAGGGTTGGTGCAGAGCAATGTGGCCATCTCCTGATTCCTCCTCGTACTTTGTTGCTTGGAAGGTTTGGAATGTGCCATGTACATGTGTTGGAAAGGGTGAAAGCATTCAGCAGAGTTATAAAGTTTAGTAGAACAAGCTTACTATTTTTTTATGAAAGAATGCCCTCTTCATACCAGGTCTTATTGAAATGTTTGATAAAGTAAAGTCTGAACAAGAGGATGCTGTCACCACCAGTGTGGACACTTTCTTGGATATCAACCTGTCCATCAAGAAAAGCAAGGTGATTTGTGTGTGTGGCAGCATTAGCACCAGAAAGAACTCCTTGATCTTTTCCATTTGTGGAGATGTAAGGCCCTGTTTATTATTTCTTAATTTCTCTCCCTTCCTCAGGTCTCCTTTTGTCTTCATTACCATTTAATTTAATGCTCTTATTTTCCTATTATGTAGTCTCTCCCACTTTTTGTAGTCATAGATGTCTTCTCTAATGTTTCTCTTTTTCATTTCTTCCTCCAAATATCTTCTCTTTAGTTTTCATTACCTTATCTTTTCATGTTTATATTTTCATGTTTTAGATTTCCCCCACTTTTTTGCAGTTGTGGATGTTTGTCTTCATTTCCTCATCCACATATCTTCTCCAGGTCTTCTTTGGTATCCACAGTGATACTTTTACATTTACCTCCCATACCCTCTCCAACTTGGTGCTCTTTTGCATACATGTTTACCCCTCTCTCAGAAAAACAAAAGGACTTTACCCACATGCACAAGCTTCACTCAACCTCACATGGCCTCACAAAAACCATTCCCCTTCCTCCCTTATTGCAGATGAAAGTTGATCCATGTAAGTAAATGCCCTTTTTATCTTTCTCAGTAACTCATAGATTTCCCCAATATTATTGTTTATATGTTTTCTGGTGATAAATTATTGTTTATCGTAATTTTTTTTTTTTTTTTTTTTTTTTCTACATCTCCCATGGTGTAGGATCTCATCTGCCCTTGGCTCTTCCCTAGCTCCATCACTTTGTATTTCTTTGCATTACATTCCATTTCCTATCTCCTACTCAACTCATATTTAATCCTAATCCTTCTGTAGCATTTCACAATCTATTATTTTTGACTCGTTTCAAATGATATGTGTCTCCTGCAAATAAACTTTTATAGCTGTCAACCTCATTCACCATGTCATTAACCACTTCACTCCGGATGCTTAAAAAAGCATTGCTTATATGTGGCTTGTGAGTAGTAACTTATCTAATATCTCTCTCTCTCTCTCTCTCTCTCTCTCTCTCTCTCTCTCTCTCTCTCTCTCTCTCTCTCTCTCTCTCTCTCTCTCTCTCTCTCTCTCTCTCTCTCTCTCTCTCTCTCTCTCTCTCTCTCTCTCTCTCTCTCTCTCTCTCAACCCTCCAGTTGTCATAGAAATATGTTTCAGGGGTGCTGTTTTTCTGGATGTAAATATGACACACACACACACACACACACACACACACACACACACACACACACACACACACACACACACACACACACACACACACACACACACACACACACACACACACACACACACACACATTTATGATTTGAAGTGGGAGGAGGTTAGTAAATTACAGAAAAGGTGGTGATGGGTGAAGAGAAATAAATGAGGAAGGAAAGGAAGGTGAAGGTATCAGAAAAGAGATTAGTGGGCACTGTATGTTTACGCACTTGAGTGAGTTGCAAGGAATGAACCAGGGAGGAGGGGGCACTGTACCCCCTTCCTGGGGAGAGAGAGAGAGAGAGAGAGAGAGAGAGAGAGAGAGAGAGAGAGAGAGAGAAAGAGAGGTAAGAGTGCTAGGAATAAACGAGGGAAAGGAGGGCATTGTGTCCCCCCAAGTCTCACCTCCCTGGTGGAAAGGGGTATATGATGAAGAGAAGGATAGAGGGATATGGAAGATAAGAGAAGGACCATAGGGGGAAAACTATGATGTAAGGCTGCCAATGAGACTTCCTTATTCTGGATAGATAGTTGGGCATGGGATAGCTCATTTACACAACTGATGGAAACAGGGAGGGTGGGAGGACCAATAGAACCTTATAGGCACAATACAGAGACTGTCAAGACAAGGCAAGGCAGTATACGAGTATACAGGATCACTCAACAACAACCAAAATAGAATCCAACCATGACGCCTATGTAGGAGTCACCATATATGCCTGTGGTGCTTCATGACAGCGACATAGGCATCACCATATTGAAGGGGTTAATATATACTAGGAACATTACAGGGACCAGAACTGTCCTATGTAATCTCTGCTTATAACTTTGCACCATTCAGATTTTTCACAAATAATCACACTATGTAACATGATTTTTGTCTTTGACAAGCAAGTGTTCTTTTCAGATTGTTTCCTTGCAAAACAATAGAAAAATGTCCATTATTCCTTTTAAACTTTGCTTTGTTAGCTTTTAGAATGATTTTATTTCCCCAAAATAGCTAAATTTCACCATTTTCACCATTTTTGGATAAAGTAAAAAACTAATTCAAATGAGAAAAATTTATTTTAAAACTTATGAACTAATTTTTAGGATTAAAAATTAAGTTTTTCTTGATTTGTATGAACTAATTTTTAGGATTAAAAATTAAGTTTTCTTGATTTGTGTGAGTACATCAAATCATTTTTATGTATGAACCTCCAAATGTAGTCTCCCATCATGTTTTC
This sequence comes from Scylla paramamosain, assembly GCF_035594125.1. Taxonomy (NCBI): domain Eukaryota; kingdom Metazoa; phylum Arthropoda; class Malacostraca; order Decapoda; family Portunidae; genus Scylla; species Scylla paramamosain. The sequence goes on from NC_087189.1 coordinate 6,107,083, forward strand.
ATTGAAGGATCCCAGATATCTCTGTTCAAAGTTCATTATATCTTGATAGAAGCACTCCCCATATTCCTCTGAATGTGTTCCCATATTCTCCTTGAAGTTGTTGAGATAAGCATCAAGGATATGGACCTTCTGCTGTGCTGTCCTGTCTCTTCCCTTTAGCTAGTCAGAAGTAGTTACCAAACAGCCTTGCAAAGACCAAACGGTCTATTGCTGTTTGGCTTTCCTTTGTATTCCTCCTCCTCCTCCTCCTCCCCACAAGCTTTCATATGATGATGGTGAGGCTGTTCAAAATGGAGTTATTAGAATTTCTTTACATCATTACAGGAGTGCTTTTTTGAGAGCAAGAACATCACAACTACAGAAGATAAAATAAGCAAGACCATAATGAAATATTTGATGAATACAACAAACAGGTGTGGTGGTAGCCAAATATGCACAGGTTGTCAGATACACTCAAAATAAGTATTTGACTCCAGAGGTGTAGGGTAAGAAAGGACTGGGGGTTTAAGTACGGGATGTGACAAGGATGATAGCATTAAAATTCTCAATACAAGTAATGAAAATACAAGAAAAGTAATAGGTTCAAGCTCAATTAGGTTAGATAAAAAAAAAAAACAAGAGATAAGAAGGAATAGATTCTTAAATGTAGGAATTGATGAATGGAATAAATTTAGTTAGGTTGTTAGGAATAAATTAGTAGGGAACTTTAAAAGAAAAGTATACAAATTTATGTATGACATGTCAAGTGGACATAGAAATGTTTCATACAGACAGTACCATGTGCAGGCTTTATGGCTTCATAGATGTCATAGATGTCTTTGACGTTCCATCTTTTTTCATTTCTTCCTCCATATATCTTCTCTTCTTTAGTTTTTCATTATCATATCTTTTCATGTCCATATTTAGGTAACCACTATTAGAGCTTGTATTACAGGGATAAGTCTTGCATTTTGGCCTGAAAAAAATGACTCTAGCAATATAACATTATATATATATATATATATATATATATATATATATATATATATATATATATATATATATATATATATATATATATATATATATATATATCATAATATATGATGATTGTGAGGCTGTTGAAAACAAACTTATTAGAATTTCTTTGCATCATTACAGGAGTGCTTTTTCATAGCAAGAACATCTAAACTAATGAAGATTACATAGCCAAGACTATAGTAAAATATCTGAACAATAGAACAGATAGGTGTGGTGGTAGGCAAATACATACTGGTTTTTAGATGCACTCCACTAATTAGGAGGAAACATAAGTATTTGACTTGAGAGGTGTAAGTTAAGAACGAATTTGGGTTTTAAGTAGAGGATAATAATATAGACAAATTTATGTATGAGATGTGAAGTGGACATAGAAATGTTTTATACAGAGAATACCATGTGTAGGCTTTATGGTTTCTTGCAGTTTCCTTTATATTGTTCATTTATAAAATTTAAGCACATTCCATGTGATTTCCCACTGCCCCCCTCCCTGGTATGAGAGTGATGGGGTTAGTGTTCTGTTTTGCCAGTGATAGAGGCCTTCTGGGACTCTCCTGGTAAGCAGTTCAATACTAATCTCTTAACCTAACCTAACCAAACCTTTAAATACCAGGAAGCCACAGATGTTGGTGTCTGTGCACATGTTATTGAGGAGGGCACAGAGCAATGTGCACGTGTCCTAATTCTTCCTGGTCCTTGGTTACTTGGAAGGTTTTGACTGTGCTACATGCAAGTGTTGGAAAGTTTCAAAGCATTGACCAGAGTTAAAAAGATTAGTAGAACAAGCTTAGTAGATTTCTTTATGTAAGAAGGCCTTTTTAATGCCAGGTTTCATAGAAATGTTGGAGAAAGTCCAGCTTATCGAAAAGGACACAGTTACCGCCAGTGTGCACACCGATTTTGACATGAACCTGTCCATCAAGAAGGCGAGCTGATTAGTGTGTTTGGCAGCATTGGCACCGGGAAGAGCTCCTTGATCTCGGCTGGTCGTGGAGATGTAAGACTCTGTTTATCCTTTTCATTTCTTTCTCCCTGTATATTTGTTCCTCAGATCTTCTTTTATCTCCATTATCATTTAATTTAATGCCTTTATTTTTCTGTTATGTGGCCTTTCCCACTTTTGTAGTCATAGATGTCTTGTTTCACATTCCTTCTTTTTTCATTTCTTCCTCCATATATCTTCTCTTTTTTAGTTTTTCATTATCATATCTTTTCATGTCCATATTTGGGTAACATCACTATTAGAGCTTGTATTACAGGGATAAGTCTTGCATTTTGGCGTGAAAAATTGACTCTGGCAATATGGCATTTTATATATATATATATATATATATATATATATATATATATATATATATATATATATATATATATATATATATGAGCCTCTTTTAGAGACTTTGGTGAAACTTTTGCTGTTGCCTTGGACATATCAAAAGCCTTTGATAGAGTCTGGCACAAAGCTTTAATTTCCAAACTACCCTCCTACGGTTTCTATCCTCCTCTCTGTAACTTTATCTCAAGTTTCCTTTCTGACCGTTCTATTGCTGCTGTGGTAGACGGTCACTGTTCTTCTCCTAAATCTATTAACAGTGGTGTTCCTCAGGGTTCTGTCCTGTCACCCACTCTCTTGTTATTCATTAATGATCTTCTAAACCAAACTTCTTGTCCTATCCACTCCTATGCTGATGATACCACCCTGCACTTTTCCACGTCTTTTCATAGACGTCCAACCCTTCAGGAGGTAAACATATCACGCAGGGAAGCCACAGAACGCCTGACTTCTGATCTTTCTAAAATTTCTGATTAGGGCAGAGCAAACTTGGTATTGTTCAATGCCTCAAAAACTCAATTCCTCCATCTATCAACTCGACACAACCTTCCAGACAACTATCCCCTCTTCTTCAATGACACTCAACTGTCCCCCTCTTCTACACTGAACATCCTCGGTCTGTCCTTTACTTATAATCTGAACTGGAAACTTCACATCTCATCTCTAGCTAAAACAGCTTCTATGAAGTTAGGTGTTCTGAGACGTCTCCGCCAGTTTTTCTCACCCCCCCAGCTGCTAACTCTGTACAAGGGCCTTATCCGTCCATGTATGGAGTATGCTTCACATGTCTGGGGGGTTCCACTCATACTGCTCTTCTAGACAGGGTGGAATCAAAAGCTTTTCGTCTCATCAACTCCTCTCCTCTAACTGACTGTCTTCAGCCCCTCTCTCACCGCCGCAATGTTGCATATCTAGCTGTCTTCTACCGCTATTTTCATGCCAATTGCTCTTCTGATCTTGCTAACTGCATGCCTCCCCTCCTTCCGCGGCCTCGCTGCACAAGACTTTCTTCTTTCTCTCACCCCTATTCTGTCCACCTCTCTAACGCAAGAGTTAACCAGTATTCTCAATCATTCATCCCTTTCTCTGGTAAACTCTGGAACTCCCTGCCTTCTTCTGTATTTCCACCTTCCTATGACTTGAATTCCTTCAAGAGGGAGGCTTCAAGACACTTATCCACCAATTTTTGACCACTGCCTTGACCCTTTTATGGGACTGGCATTTCAGTGGGCATTTTTTTTTTTATTAGATTTTTGTTGCCCTTGGCCAGTATCCTTCCTACATAAAAAAAAAAAAAAAAAAAATATTGCTAGAGTCAATTTTTCATGCCAAAATGCAAGACTTATCCCTGTAATACAAGCTCTAATAGTGATGTTACCCAAATATGGATATGAAAATGTATGTTAATGAAAAACTAAAAAAGAGAAGATATATGGAGGAAGAAATGAAAAAAGAAGCAACGTCAAACAAGACATCTATGACCACAAAAGTGGGAAAGACCACATAACAGAAAAATAAAGGTATTAAATTAAATGATAATGCAGATAAAAGAAGATCTGAGGAACATATATACAGGAAGAAATGAAAACGAAAAACAGAGCCTTACATCTCCACGACCAGCTTAGATCAAGGAGCTTTTCCTGGTGCCAGTGGAAATACAGAAGAAGGCAGGGAGTTCCAGAGTTTACCAGAGAAAATGATTGAGAATACTGGTTAACTCTTGCATTAGAGAGGTGGACAGAATAGGGGTGAGAGAAAGAAGAAAGTCTTGTGCAGCGAGGCCGCGGAAGGAGGGGAGGCATGCAGTTAGCAAGATCAGAAGAGCAATTGGCATGAAAATAGCGGTAAAAGACAGCTAGATATGCAACATTGCGGCGGTGAGAGAGGGGCTGAAGACAGTCAGTTAGAGGAGAGGAGTTGATGAGACGAAAAGCTTTTGATTCCACCCTGTCTAGAAGAGCAGTATGAGTGGAACCCCCCCAGACATGTGAAGCATACTCCATACATGGACGGATAAGGCCCTTGTACAGAGTTAGCAGCTGGGGGGGTGAGAAAAACTGGCGGAGACATCTCAGAACACCTAACTTCATAGAAGCTGTTTTAGCTAGAGATGAGATGTGAAGTTTTCAGTTCAGATTATAAGTAAAGGACAGACCGAGGATGTTCAGTGTAGAAGAGGGGGAGAGTTGAGTGTCATTGAAGAAGAGGGGATAGTTGTCTGGAAGATTGTGTCGAGTTGATAGATGGAGGAATTGAGTTTTTGAGGCATTGAACAATACCAAGTTTGCTCTGCCCCAATCAGAAATTTTAGAAAGATCAGAAGTCAGGCGTTCTGTGGCTTCCCTGCGTGATATATTCACCTCCTGAAGGGTTGGACGTCTATGAAAAGACGTGGAAAAGTGCAGGGTGGTATCATCAGCATAGGAGTGGATAGGACAAGAAGTTTGGTTTAGAAGATCATTAATGAATAATAAGAAGAGAGTGGGTGACAGGACAGAACCCTGAGGAACACCACTGTTAATAGATTTAGGAGAAGAACAGTGACCGTCTACCACAGCAGCAATAGAACGGTCAGAAAGGAAACTTGAGATGAAGTTACAGAGAGAAGGATAGAAACCGCAGGAGGGTAGTTTTGAAATCAAAGCTTTGTGCCAGACTCTATCAAAGGCTTTTGATATGTCCAAGGCAACAGCAAAAGTTTCACCAAAGTCTCTAAAAGAGGATGACCAAGAATCAGTAAGGAAAGCCAGAAGATCACCAGTAGAGCGGCCTTGACGGAACCCATACTGGCGATCAGATGGAAGGTTGTGAAGTGATAGTTGTTTAAGAATCTTCCTGTTGAGGATAGATTCAAAAACTTTAGATAAGCAGGAAATTAAAGCAATAGGACGGTAGTTTGAGGGATTAGAGCGGTCACCCTTTTTAGGAACAGGTTGAATGTAGGCAAACTTCCAGCAAGAAGGAAAGGTAGATGTTGACAGACAGAGCTGAAAGAGTTTGACTAGGCAAGGTGCAAGCACGGAGGCACAGTTTCGGAGAACAATAGGAGGGACCCCATCAGGTCCATAAGCTTTCCGAGGGGTTAGACCAGCAAGGGCATGAAAAACATCATTACGAAGAATTTTAATACGTGGCATGAAGTAGTCAGAGGGTGGAGGAGATGGAGGAACAAGCCCAGAATCGTCCAAGGTAGCGTTTTTAGCAAAGGTTTGAGCAAAGAGTTCAGCTTTAGAAATAGATGTGATAGCAGTGGTGCCATTTGGTTGAAGTAGACGAGGGAAAGAAGAAGAAGCAAAGTTATTGGAGATATTTTTGGCTAGATGCCAGAAATCACGAGGGGAGTTAGATCTTGAAAGGTTTTGACATTTTCTGTTAATGAAGGAGTTTTTGGCTAGTTGGAGAACAGACTTGGTATGGTTCCGGGCAGAAATATAAAGTGCATGAGATTCTGGTGATGGAAGGCTTAAGTACCTTTTGTGGGCCACCTCTCTATCATGTATAGCACGAGAACAAGCTGTGTTAAACCAAGGTTTAGAAGGTTTAGGACGAGAAAAAGAGTAAGGAATGTACGCCTCCATGCCAGACACTATCACCTCTGTTATGCGCTCAGCACACAAAGACGGGTCTCTGACATGGAAGCAGTAGTCATTCCTAGAAAAATCAGCAAAATACCTCCTCAGGTCCCTCCAACTAGCAGAGACAAAACGCCAGAGGCACCTTCGCTTAGGGGGATCCTGAGGAGAGATTAGAGTGATAGGACAAGATAAAGATATGAGATTGTGATCGGAGGAGCCCAACGGAGAATAATAATAATAATAATAAGCATAAGCAGAAGGATTAGAGGTCAGGAAAAGGTCAAGAATGTTGGGCGTATCTCCAAGACGGTCAGGAATACGAGTAGGGTGTTGCACCAATTGCTCTAGGTCATGCAGGATAGCAAAGTTGTAGGCTAGTTCACCAGGATGGTCAGTGAAGGGAGAGGAAAGCCAAAGCTGGTGGTGAACATTGAAGTCTGTTTTGCCAGCGATAGAGGCCTTCTGGGACTCTCCTGGCAAGCAGTTCAACACTAATCTCTTAACCTAACCAAACCTTTAAAAACCAGGGAGCCACAGATGTTGTTGTCTGTGCGCATGTCATTGAGGGGGGCGCAGAGCATTATGCACATGTCCTAATTCTTCCTGGTCCTTGGTTACTTGGAAGGTCTTGACCGTGCTACATGCAAGTTTGGAAAGTTTCAAAGCATTGATCAGAGTTAAAAAGATTAGTATAGCAAGCTTAGTAGGTTTCTTTTTGTAAGAAGGCCTTCTTAATGCCAGGTTTCATAGAAATGATGAAGAAAGTCAAGGCAAGCCGAAAGGATGCAGTCACCGCCAGTGTGGACGCCCTTTCTGACATGAATCCGTCCATCGAGAAGGCAAGCTGATTAGTGTGTTTGGCAGCATTGGCACCAGGAAAAGCTCCTTCATCTCAGCTGGTCGTGGAGATGTAAGGCTCTGTTTTTCCTTTTCATTTCTTTCTTCCTGTATATATGTTCCTCAGATCTTTTTATCTGCATTATCATTTAATTTAATACCTTTTTTTGTGTTATGTGGTCTTTCCCACTTTTGTAGTCATAGATGTCTTATTTGACGTTGCTTCTTTTTTCATTTCTTCCTCCATATATCTTCTCTTTTTTAGTTTTTCATTAACATACATTTCCGTATCCATATTTGTGTAACATCACTATTAGAGCTTGTATTACAGGAATAAGTCTTGCATTTTGGCATAAAAAATTGACTCTGGCAATATGGCATTTTATAATATATATATATATATATATATATATATATATATATATATATATATATATATATATATATATATATATATATATATATATATATATATATGTCATATGATGTTTGTAAGGCTGTTTGAAAACAAATTTATTAGAATTTCTTTGCATCATTACTGGAGTGCTTTTTGAGAACATCAAAACTACTAAAGATTACATAACCAAGACTATAATGAAACATCTGAAGAATAGAAGAGACAGGTGTGGTGTTTGGCAAATACGCATTGGTTTTTAGACACACCACTAATTAGGAATGAACATGAGTATTTGACTTCAGAGATGTAAGTTAAGAAGGGAATTGGGATATAAATAGGGGATAATATTATAGACAAATATAGACAAATTTATGTAGGAGATGTCAAGTGTACATAGAATTGTTTCATGCAGAGAGTACCATATGTAGGCTTTATTGCTTCTTGCAGTTTCCTTTATATTGTGTTCATTTATACAATTTAAGTGTATTCCATGTGATTTCCCTACCGCCCCCCTCCCTGGTTTGAGAATTTTGGGGGTTAGCGTTCCGTTTTGCCAGCGATAGAGGCCTTCTGGGACTCTCCTGGCAAGCAGTTCAACACTAATCTCTTAACCTAACCTAACCTAACCAAACCTTTAAAAACCAGGGAGCCACAGATGTTGTTGTCTGTGCGCATGACATTGAGGGGGGCGCAGAGCATTATGCACGTGTCCTAATTCTTCCTGGTCCTTGGTTACTTGGAAGGTCTTGACCGTGCTACATGCAAGTTTGGAAAGTTTCAAAGCATTGATCAGAGTTAAAAAGATTAGTATAGCAAGCTTAGTAGATTTCTTTTTGTAAGAAGGCCTTCTTAATGCCAGGTTTCATAGAAATGATGAAGAAAGTCAAGGCAAGCCGAAAGGATGCAGTCACCGCCAGTGTGGACGCCCTTTCTGACATGAATCCGTCCATCGAGAAGGCAAGCTGATTAGTGTGTTTGGCAGCATTGGCACCAAGAAAAGCTCCTTTATCTCAGCTGGTCGTGGAGATGTAAGGCTCTGTTTTTCCTTTTCATTTCTTTCTTCCTGTATGTATGTTCCTCAGATCTTTTTATCTGCATTATCATTTAATTTAATACCTTTTTTTTGTGTTATGTGGTCTTTCCCACTTTTGTAGTCATAGATGTCTTATTTGACGTTGCTTCTTTTTTCATTTCTTCCTCCATATATCTTCTCTTTTTTAGTTTTTCATTAACATACATTTCCGTATCCATATTTGGGTAACATCACTATTAGAGCTTGTATTACAGGAATAAGTCTTGCATTTTGGCATGAAAAATTGACTCTGGCAATATGGCATTTTATAATATATATATATATATATATATATATATATATATATATATATATATATATATATATATATATATATATATATATATATATATATATATAGATGGCACCACTGCTATCACATCTATTTCTAAAGCTGAACTCTTTGCTCAAACCTTTGCTAAAAACTCTACCTTGGACGATTCTGGGCTTGTTCCTCCCTCTCCTCCACCCTCTGACTACTTCATGCCTCGTATTAAAATTCTTCGTAATGATGTTTTCCATGCCCTCGCTGGCCTAAACCCTCAGAAGGCTTATGGACCTGATGGGGTCCCTCCTATTGTTCTCCGAAACTGTGCCTCCGTGCTTGCACCTTGCCTAGTCAAACTCTTTCAGCTCTGTCTGTCAACATCTACCTTTCTTTCTTGCTGGAAGTTTGCCTACATTCAACCTGTTCCTAAAAAGGGTGACCGCTCTAATCCCTCAAACTACCGTCCTATTGCTTTAATTTCCTGCTTATCTAAAGTTTTTGAATCTATCCTCAACAGGAAAATTCTTAAACATCTATCACTTCACAACCTTCTATCTGATCGCCAGTATGGGTTCCGTCAAGGCCGCTCTACTGGTGATCTTCTGGCTTTCCTTACTGAGTCTTGGTCATCCTCTTTTAGAGACTTTAGTGAAACTTTTGCTGTTGCCTTGGACATATCAAAAGCCTTTGATAAAGTCTGGCACAAAGCTTTGATTTCCAAACTACCCTCCTACGGTTTCTATCCTTCTCTCTGTAACTTCATCTCAAGTTTCCTTTCTGACCGTTCTATTGCTGCTGTGGTAGACGGTCACTGTTCTTCTCCTAAATCTATTAACAGTGGTGTTCCTCAGGGTTCTGTCCTGTCACCCACTCTCTTCTTATTATTCATTAATGATCTTCTAAACCAAACTTCTTGTCCTATCCACTCCTATGCTGATGATACCACCCTGCACTTTTCCACGTCTTTTCATAGACGTCCAACCCTTCAGGAGGTAAACATATCACGCAGGGAAGCCACAGAACGCCTGACTTCTGATCTTTCTAAAATTTCTGATTGGGGCAGAGCAAACTTGGTATTGTTCAATGCCTCAAAAACTCAATTCCTCCATCTATCAACTCGACACAATCTTCCAGACAACTATCCCCTCTTCTTCAATGACACTCAACTGTCCCCCTCTTCTACACTGAACATCCTCGGTCTGTCCTTTACCTATAATCTGAACTGGAAACTTCACATCTCATCTCTAGCTAAAACAGCTTCTATGAAGTTAGGTGTTCTGAGACGTCTCCGCCAGTTTTTCTCACCCCCCCAGCTGCTAACTCTGTACAAGGGCCTTATCCGTCCATGTATGGAGTATGCTTCACATGTCTGGGGGGGTTCCACTCATACTGCTGTTCTAGACAGGGTGGAATCAAAAGCTTTTCGTCTCATCAACTCCTCTCCTCTAACTGACTGTCTTCAGCCTCTCTCTCACCGCCGCAATGTTGCATCTCTAGCTGTCTTCTACCGCTATTTTCATGCTAACTGCTCTTCTGATCTTGCTAACTGCATGCCTCCCCTCCTTCCGCGGCCTCGCTGCACAAGACTTTCTTCTTTCTCTCACTCCTATTCTGTCCACCTCTCTAACGCAAGAGTTAACCAGTATTCTCAATCATTCATCCCTTTCTCTGGTAAACTCTGGAACTTCTTACCTGCTTCTGTATTTCCACCTTCCTATGACTTGAATTCCTTCAAGAGGGAGGTTTCAAGACACTTATCCACCAATTTTTGACCACTGCTTTGACCCTTTTAGGGACTGGCATTTCAGTGGGCATTTTTTTTTATTAGATTTTTGTTGCCCTTGGCCAGTATCCTTCCTACATAAAAAAAAAAAAAAAAAATATATATATAGGTATAGATATATGTCATATGATGTTTGTAAGGCTGTTTGAAAACAAATTTATTAGAATTTCTTTGCATCATTACTGGAGTGCTTTTTGAGAACATCAAAACTACTAAAGATTACATAACCAAGACCATAATGAAACATCTGAAGAATAGAAGAGACAGGTGTGGTGTTAGGCAAATACGCATTGGTTTTTAGACACACCACTAATTAGGAATGAACATGAGTATTTGACTTCAGAGATGTAAGTTAAGAAGGGAATTGGGATATAAATAGGGGATAATATTATAGACAAATATAGACAAATTTATGTACGAGATGTCAAGTGTACATAGAATTGTTTCATGCAGAGAGTACCATATGTAGGCTTTATTGCTTCTTGCAGTTTCCTTTATATTGTGTTCATTTATACAATTTAAGTGTATTCCATGTGATTTCCCTACCGCTCCCCTCCCTGGTTTGAGAATTTTGGGGGTTAGCATTCCGTTTTGCCAGCGATAGAGGCCTTCTGGGACTCTCCTGGCAAGCAGTTCAACACTAATCTCTTAACCTAACCTAACCTAACCAAACCTTTAAAAACCAGGGAGCCACAGATGTTGTTGTCTGTGCGCATGACATTGAGGGGGGCGCAGAGCATTATGCACGTGTCCTAATTCTTCCTGGTCCTTGGTTACTTGGAAGGTCTTGACCGTGCTACATGCAAGTTTGGAAAGTTTCAAAGCATTGATCAGAGTTAAAAAGTTTAGTATAGCAAGCTTAGTAGATTTCTTTTTGTAAGAAGGCCTTCTTAATGCCAGGTTTCATAGAAATGATGAAGAAAGTCAAGGCAAGCCGAAAGGATGCAGTCACCGCCAGTGTGGACGCCCTTTCTTACATGAATCCGTCCATCGAGAAGGCAAGCTGATTAGTGTGTTTGGCAGCATTGGCACCAAGAAAAGCTCCTTCATCTCAGCTGGTCGTGGAGATGTAAGGCTCTGTTTTTCCTTTTCATTTCTTTCTTCCTGTATATATGTTCCTCTGATCTTTTTATCTGCATTATCATTTAATTTAATACCTTTTTTTTGTGTTTTGTGGTCTTTCCCACTTTTGTAGTCATAGATGTCTTATTTGACGTTGCTTCTTTTTTCATTTCTTCCTCCATATATCTTCTCTTTTTTAGTTTTTCATTAACATACATTTCCATATCCATATTTGGGTAACATCACTATTAGAGCTTGTATTACAGGAATAAGTCTTGCATTTTGGCATGAAAAATTGACTCTGGCAATATGGCATTTTATAATATATATATATATATATATATATATATATATATATATATATATATATATATATATATATATATATATATATATATAGGTATAGATATATGTCATATGATGTTTGTAAGGCTGTTTGAAAACAAATTTATTAGAATTTCTTTGCATCATTACTGGAGTGCTTTTTGAGAACATCAAAACTACTAAAGATTACATAACCAAGACCATAATGAAACATCTGAAGAATAGAAGAGACAGGTGTGGTGTTAGGCAAATATGCATTGGTTTTGAGACACACCACTAATTAGGAATGAACATGAGTATTTGACTTCAGAGATGTAAGTTAAGAAGGGAATTGGGATATAAATAGGGGATAATATTATAGACAAATATAGACAAATTTATGTACGAGATGTCAAGTGTACATAGAATTGTTTCATGCAGAGAGTACCATATGTAGGCTTTATTGCTTCTTGCAGTTTCCTTTATATTGTGTTCATTTATACAATTTAAGTGTATTCCATGTGATTTCCCTACCGCCCCCCTCCCTGGTTTGAGAATTTTGGGGGTTAGCGTTCTGTTTTGCCAGCGATAGAGGCCTTCTGGGACTCTCCTGGCAAGCAGTTCAACACTAATCTCTTAACCTAACCTAACCTAACCAAACCTTTAAAAACCAGGGAGCCACAGATGTTGTTGTCTGTGCGCATGACATTGAGGGGGGCGCAGAGCATTATGCATGTGTCCTAATTCTTCCTGGTCCTTGGTTACTTGGAAGGTCTTGACCGTGCTACATGCAAGTTTGGAAAGTTTCAAAGCATTGATCAGAGTTAAAAAGATTAGTATAGCAAGCTTAGTAGATTTCTTTTTGTAAGAAGGCATTCTTAATGCCAGGTTTCATAGAAATGATGAAGAAAGTCAAGGCAAGCCGAAAGGATGCAGTCACCGCCAGTGTGGACGCCCTTTCTGACATGAATCCGTCCATCGAGAAGGCAAGCTGATTAGTGTGTTTGGCAGCATTGGCACCAAGAAAAGCTCCTTCATCTCAGCTGGTCGTTGAGATGTAAGGCTCTGTTTTTCCTTTTCATTTCTTTCTTCCTGTATATATGTTCCTCAGATCTTTTTATCTGCATTATCATTTAATTTAATACCTTTTTTTTGTGTTATGTGGTCTTTCCCACTTTTGTAGTCATAGATGTCTTATTTGACGTTGCTTCTTTTTTCATTTCTTCCTCCATATATCTTCTCTTTTTTAGTTTTTCATTAACATACATTTCCGTATCCATATTTGGGTAACATCACTATTAGAGCTTGTATTACAGGAATAAGTCTTGCATTTTGGCATGAAAAATTGACTCTGGCAATATGGCATTTTATAATATATATATATATATATATATATATATATATATATATATATATGTCATATGATGTTTGTAAGGCTGTTTGAAAACAAATTTATTAGAATTTCTTTGCATCATTACTGGAGTGCTTTTTGAGAACATCAAAACTACTAAAGATTACATAACCAAGACCATAATGAAACATCTGAAGAATAGAAGAGACAGGTGTGGTGTTAGGCAAATACGCATTGGTTTTGAGACACACCACTAATTAGGAATGAACATGAGTATTTGACTTCAGAGATGTAAGTTAAGAAGGGAATTGGGATATAAATAGGGGATAATATTATAGACAAATATAGACAAATTTATGTACGAGATGTCAAGTGTACATAGAATTGTTTCATGCAGAGAGTACCATATGTAGGCTTTATTGCTTCTTGCAGTTTCCTTTATATTGTGTTCATTTATACAATTTAAGTGTATTCCATGTGATTTCCCTACCGCCCCCCTCCCTGGTTTGAGAATTTTGGGGGTTAGCGTTCTGTTTTGCCAGCGATAGATGCCTTCTGGGACTCTCCTGGCAAGCAGTTCAACACTAATCTCTTAACCTAACCTAACCTAACCAAACCTTTAAAAACCAGGGAGCCACAGATGTTGTTGTCTGTGCGCATGACATTGAGGGGGGCGCAGAGCATTATGCATGTGTCCTAATTCTTCCTGGTCCTTGGTTACTTGGAAGGTCTTGACCGTGCTACATGCAAGTTTGGAAAGTTTCAAAGCATTGATCAGAGTTAAAAAGATTAGTATAGCAAGCTTAGTAGATTTCTTTTTGTAAGAAGGCCTTCTTAATGCCAGGTTTCATAGAAATGATGAAGAAAGTCAAGGCAAGCCGAAAGGATGCAGTCACCACCAGTGTGGACGCCCTTTGTGACATGAATCCGTCCATCGAGAAGGCAAGTTGATTAGCGTGTTTGGCAGCATTGGCACCAGGAAAAGCTCCTTCATCTTAGCTGGTCTTAGAGATGTAAGGCTCTGTTTTTCCTTTTCATTTCTTTCTTCCTGTATATATGTTCCTCAGATCTTTTTATCTGCATTATCATTTAATTTAATACCTTTTTTTTGTGTTATGTGGTCTTTCCATTTCCCACTTTTGTAGTCATAGATGTCTTTTTTGACTTTGCTTCTTTTTTCATTTCTTTCTCCATATATCTTCTCTTTTTTAGTTTTTCATTAACATACATTTCCATATCCTTATTTGGGTAACATCACTATTAGAGCTTGTATTACAGGGATAAGTCTTGCATTCTGGCATGAAAAATTGACTCTGGCAATATGGCATTTTATAATATATATATATATATATATATATATATATATATATATATATATATATATATATATATATATATATATATATATATATATATATGTCATATGATGTTTGTCAGGCTGTTTGAAAACAAATTTATTAGAATTTCTTTGCATTATTACTGGAGTGCTTTTTGAGAAGAACATCAAAACTACTAAAGATTACATGAGGCCCCCCGCGGCAGAAGAGTACTAAGCGCCATCGGGAGCAAAATGGCGTTTTTTGCCTCATCAGGTGCTCCAAGGCTTAATGCGCATTTTGGTGGAGATAGTATACTTTTTCCACCATGTTAACAAGGTTCAATTTCATGTTGTTTGCAAAGTATTTTTTTCCTTAGCGACTAGGTGTTGACTCGGTGTTGGAAGTCGCCCGTGCAGAAGCGTACTATCTCCATCCAGCCAACGAGAGACCGCGGAGTGCTGTGATGTCAGAGCGCTGAGCCAATGAGAGCGCCGTATCTTCTCCCGCCTCAGCCCCGCTCTGCCTCAATCTAGTTGCACTCATGCCCCAAAATGCCCATCCATTCTACTGGTCTATCATCGATGCCCAAGCAGGTGATGTCAATAGCACTCAAGATGATGGTGAACACGACAACTTGGATGAACTTTTGGAGTACGAATCGTAAAGGCATTGAGGGGTGGGGGGGAGGGGGGAAGTGTGTAATAAACAATGAAAGTTAGTGATACCTGTAATAAAGAAAGGGAAAGTTAGTGTTACCTCAAGATTGTGTGAAGTGAGAAGTGCAAGATACCAAGACACCAATATCATTGAACATAGCTGAGTAAAAACTAAAAAAAAAAAAAAAAATACGAATCAATAATGGAAATGTTTATTTTTTTCCAGATGATGATTTTTTTATTTCCTCTGTTTTAATGTCATGTTATAGGTGTGTTTCAGGGCTTTAATTTGGTGTATATAACTTTACTCTAGCTTTATTGTACGGCTATTGACATTTTCGTAAAAGTTACAAAACTTTGACCTTCATTTCTAGCGAATATTGATTTTGGCACTTAGTACTCTTCTGCCGCGGGGGGCCTCACATAACCAAGACCATAATGAAACATCTGAAGAATAAAAGAGACAGGTGTGGTGTTAGGCAAATACGCATTGGTTTTTAGACACACCACTAATTAGGAATGAACATGAGTATTTGACTTCAGAGATGTAAGTTAAGAAGAGAATTGGGATATAAATAGGGGATAATATTATAGACAAATATAGACAAATTTATGTACGAGATGTCAAGTGTACATAGAATTGTTTCATCCAGAGAGTACCATATGTAGGCTTTATGGCTTCTTGCAGTTTCCTTTATATTGTGTTCATATATAAAATTTAAGTGTATTCCATGTGATTTCCCTACCGCCCCCCTCCCTGGTTTGAGAGTTTTGGGGGTTAGCGTTCTGTTTTGCCAGCGATAGAGGCCTGCTGGGACTCTCCTGGCAAGCAGTTCAACACTAATCTCTTAACCTAACCTAACCTAACCAAACCTTTAAAAACCAGGGAGCCACAGATGTTGTTGTCTGTGCGCATGTCATTGAGGGGGGCGCAGAGCATTATGCACGTGTCCTAATTCTTCCTGGTCCTTGGTTACTTGGAAGGTCTTGACCGTGCTACATGCAAGTTTGGAAAGTTTCAAAGCATTGATCAGAGTTTACAAGATTAGTATAGCAAGCTTAGTAGATTTCTTTTTGTAAGAAGGCCTTCTTAATGCCAGGTTTCATAGAAATGATGAAGAAAGTCAAAGCAAGCCGAAAGGATGCAGTCACCGCCAGTGTGAACGCCCTTTCTGACATGAATCCGTCCATTGAGAAGGCAAGCTGATTAGTGTGTTTGGCAGCATTGGCACCAAGAAAAGCTCCTTCATCTCAGCTGGTCGTGGAGACGTAAGGCTCTGTTTTTCCTTTTCATTTCTTTCTTCCTGTATATATGTTCCTCAGATCTTTTTATCTGCATTATCATTTGATTTAATACCTTTTTTTTGTGTTATGTGGTCTTTCCCACTTTTGTAGTCATAGATGTCTTATTTGACGTTGCTTCTTTTTTCATATCTTCCTCCATATATCTTCTCTTTTTTAGTTTTTCATTAACATACATTTCCATATCCATATTTGGGTAACATCACTATTAGAGCTTGTATTACAGGGATAAGTCTTGCATTTTGGTATGAAAAATTGACTCTGGCAATATGGCATTGCATTTTATAATATATATATATATATATATATATATATATATATATATATATATATATATATATATATATATATATATATATAGGTATAGATATATGTCATATGATGTTTGTAAGGCTGTTTGAAAACAAATTTATTAGAATTTCTTTGCATCATTACTAGAGTGCTTTTTGAGAACATCAAAACTACTAAAGATTACATAACCAAGACCATAATGAAACATCTGAAGAATAGAAGAGACAGGTGTGGTGTTAGGCAAATACGCATTGGTTTTTAGACACACCACTAATTAGGAATGAACATGAGTATTTGACTTCAGAGATGTAAGTTAAGATGGGAATTGGGATATAAATAGGGGATAATATTATAGACAAATATAGACAAATTTATGTACGAGATGTCAAGTGTACATAGAATTGTTTCATGCAGAGAGTACCATATGTAGGCTTTATGGCTTCTTGCAGTTTCCTTTATATTGTGTTCATTTATAAAATTTAAGTTTATTCCATGTGATTTCCCTACCGCCCCCCTCCCTGGTTTGAGAGTTTTGGGGGTTAGCGTTCTGTTTTGCCAGTGATAGAGGCCTTCTGGGACTCTCCTGGCAAGCAGTTCAACACTAATCTCTTAACCTAACCTAACCTAACCAAACCTTTAAAAACCAGGGAGCCACAGATGTTGTTGTCTGTGCGCATGTCATTGAGGGGGGCGCAGAGCATTATGCACGTGTCCTAATTCTTCCTGGTCCTTGGTTACTTGGAAGGTCTTGACCGTGCCACGTGCAAGTTTGGAAAGTTTCAAAGCATTGATCAGAGTTAAAAAGATAAGTATAGCAAGCTTAGTAGATTTCTTTTTGTAAGAAGGCCTTCTTAATGCCAGGTTTCATAGAAATGATGAAGAAAGTCAAGGCAAGCCGAAAGGATGCAGTCACCACCAGTGTGGACGCCCTTTTTGACATGAATCTGTCCATCGAGAAGGCAAGCTGATTAGTGTGTTTGGCAGCACTGGCACCAGGAAAAGCTCCTTGATCTCAGCTGATCGTGGAGATGTAAGGCTCTGTTTTTCCTTTTCATTTCTTTCTTCATGTATATATGTTCCTCAGATCTTCTTTTATCTGCATTATCATTTAATTTAATACCTTTATTTTTCTGTTATGTGGTCTTTCCCACTTCTGTGGTCATAGATGTCTTGTTTGACGTTGTTTCTTTTTTCATTTCTTCCTCCATATATCTTCTCATTTTTAGTTTTTCATTAACATACATTTCCATATCCATATTTAGGTAACATCACTATTAGAGCTTGTATTACAGGGATAAGTCTTGCATTTTGGCATGAAAAATTGACTCTGGCAATATGGCATTTTATAATATATATAAATAGATATATGTCATATGATGTTTGTCAGGCTGTTTGAAAACAAATTTATTAGAATTTCTTTGCATCATTACTGGAGTGCTTTTTGAGAACATCAAAACTACTAAAGATTACATAACCAAGACCATAATGAAACATCTGAAGAATAGAAGAGACAGGTTTAGTGGTAGGGAAATACGCATTGGTTTTTAGACACACTCCAGTAATTAGGAATGAACATGAGTATTTGACTTCAGAGATGTAAGTTAAGAAGGGAATTGGGATATAAATAGGGGATAATATTGTAGACAAATATAGACAAATTTATGTACGAGATGTCAAGTGTACATAGAATTCTTTCATGCAGAGAGTACCATATGTAGGCTTTATGGCTTCTTGCAGTTTCCTTTATATTGTGTTTATTTATAAAATTTAAGTGTATTCCATGTGATTTCCCTACCGCCCCCCTCCCTGGTTTAAGAGTTTTGGGGGTTAGCGTTTTGTTTTGCCAGCGATAGAGGCCTTTTGGGACTCTCCTGGCAAGCAGTTCAACACTAATCTCTTAACCTAACCTAACCTAACCAAACCTTTAAAAACCAGGGAGCCACAGATGTTGTTGTCTGTGCGCATGTCATTGAGGGGGGCGCAGAGCATTATGCACGTGTCCTAATTCTTCCTGGTCCTTGGTTACTTGGAAGGTCTTGACCGTGCTACATGCAAGTTTGGAAAGTTTCAAAGCATTGATCAGAGTTAAAAAGATTAGTATAGCAAGCTTAGTAGATTTCTTTTTGTAAGAAGGCCTTCTTAATGCCAGGTTTCATAGAAATGATGAAGAAAGTCAAGGCAAGCCGAAAGGATGCAGTCACCGCCAGTGTGGACGCCCTTTTTGACATGAATCCGTCCATTGAGAAGGCAAGCTGATTAGTGTGTTTGGCAGCACTGGCACCAGGAAAAGCTCCTTGATCTCAGCTGGTCGTGGAGATGTAAGGCTCTGTTTTTCCTTTTCATTTCTTTCTTCCTGTATGTATGTTCCTCTGATCTTCTTTTATCTGCATTATCATTTAATTTAATACCTTTATTTTTCTGTTATGTGGTCTTTCCCACTTCTGTGGTCATAGATGTCTTATTTGACGTTGCTTCTTTTTTCATTTCTTCCTCCATATATCTTCTCTTTTTTAGTTTTTCATTAACATACATTTCCATATCCATATTTGGGTAACATCACTATTAGAGCTAGTATTAAAGGGATAAGTCTTGCATTTTGGCATGAAAAATTGACTCTGGTAATATGGCATTTTATAATATATATATATATATATATATATATATATATATATATATATATATATATATATATATATATATATATATATATATATATATATGTCATATGATGTTTGTGAGGCTGTTTGAAAACAAATTTATTAGAATTTCTTTGCATCATTACTGGAGTGGTTTTTGAGAACATCAAAACTACTAAAGATTACATAACCAAGACCATAATGAAATATCTGAAGAATAGAAGAGACAGGTCTGGTGGTAGGCAAATACGCATTGGTTTTTAGAGACACTCCAGTAATTAGGAATGAACATGAGTATTTGACTTCAGAGGTGTAAGTTAAGAAGGGATTTGGGATTTAAATAGGGGATAATATTATAGACAAATATAGACAAATTTATGTACGAGATGTCAAGGTACATAGAATTGTTTCATGCAGAGAGTACCATATGTAGGCTTTATGGCTTCTTGCAATTTCCTTTATATTGTGTTCATTTATAAAATTTAAGTGTATTCCATATGATTTCCTACCGCCCTCCTCCCTGGTATGAGAGTTATTGTGGTTAGTGTTCTGTTTTGCCAGCGATATAGGCCTTCTGGGACTCTCCTGGGAAGCAGTTCAACACTAATCTCTTAACCTAACCTAACCTAACCAAACCTTTAAATACCAGGGAACCACAGATGTTGTTGTCTGCGCATGTCATTGAGGGGGGCGCAGAGCATTATGCACGTGTCCTAATTCTTCCTGGTCCTTGGTTACTTGGAAGGTCTTGACCGTGCTACATGCAAGTTTGGAAAGTTTCAAAGCATTGATCAGAGTTAAAAAGATTAGTATAGCAAGCTTAGTAGATTTTTTTTTGTAAGAAGGCCTTCTTAATGCCAGGTTTCATAGAAATGATGAAGAAAGTCAAGGCAAGCCGAAAGGATGCAGTCACCGCCAGTGTGGACGCCCTTTCTGACATGAATCCGTGTATTGAGAAGGCAAGCTGATTAGTGTGTTTGGCAGCACTGGCACCAGGAAAAGCTCCTTGATCTCAGCTCATCGTGGAGATGTAAGGCTCTGTTTTTCCTTTTCATTTCTTTCATCCTGTATATATGTTCCTCAGATCTTCTTTTATCTGCATTATCATTTAATTTAATACCTTTATTTTTCTGTTATGTGGTTTTTCCCACTTTTGCGGTCATAGATGTCTTGTTTGACGTTGCTTCTTTTTTCATTTCTTCCTCCATATATCTTCTCTTTTTTAGTTTTTTATAAACATACATTTTCATATCCATATTTGGGTAACATCACTATTAGAGCTTGTATTACAGGGATAAGTCTTGCATTTTGGCATGAAAAATTGACTCTGGCAATATGGCATTTTATAATATATATAAATAGATATATGTCATATGATGTTTGTCAGGCTGTTTGAAAACAAATTTATTAGAATTTATTTGCATCATTACTGGAGTGCTTTTTGAGAACATCAAAACTACTAAAGATTACATAACCAAGACCATAATGAAATATCTGAAGAATAGAAAAATAATAGTAGGCAAATATGCATTGGTTTTTAGACACACTCCAGTAATTAGAGACGTCGCAGTGAGGCTGGTAGATACCTATCAGCGCCAGCATTTTTAATTGTCTCCGATTTCCTGGGGCAAAGGGGTATCTTAGCTAAATTTGAAATCGATGTGCAGGAAAAGTACAGCATGAATTGCTGCACAAGTGTATCTAAAATTAAAAACATAACCCTTAATATTAATTTTCATACTTACTGGTGTATGATAAGGCTTTGTTAATTGAATTATAAGATAAAACTAAAAATAGGTAATGATTTTTTTTTAAGTAAGTATGAACAGTAAAAATAAAAGGATGTTGATTTCGGCTTGTGCATTTTATCTGGGAATGTTGAAAAATATCAGATATCACTGACACATCCTGTATATGAAAGTAATCAGTGAAATAAAAAAAGAACAGCACCGCTGGCGGACGTACGACGTACTTATCTTGATCATGATTCTTCAGTTAAAGAAAGCGCCGCGCGCCTTTAGGAAGGAGTGTAAAGTGTAAAGAATAGCCTCTCAGTTCTGCCGATACAAAGGCCTTTACTTTGCTTTACTATATCCAGAATAGGGTATAGCTCGTTCTTTCAGGAATTTTCTTAATTCCGCTGTAGTCCATGATTGTGGCGGTGATGTATCCATTGTGCAGGGTAGTCGAGTAAGCGTGGTCCTGTGTTTTGGTTTGCTCGCTGCCCAAGTACCCGAGGATAGTGATCGTACCGCAAAAATAAAGTCTCTGATACAAATTTATATTTTCTTTACATTAAATGGATTTGCCTGTTGTTTAGTACATGAAAATGCAAGTATATATTAGTATACTTCCATTGAGGTCAGTAGAAAATTACAGATTGCCTGCCTTGATACACTTATAGGCTCTTTTAAGAATATCATCTGAAATTATGAATAGAGGCTCAAACAATGTCATGTGCTGTCAGTTATCACGAAATTAATTGACTTAAAATTCAGACGCATTACTGTGCAACGATACACCTTTGTTAGCTTGTAAAACCTTGCCTCAAAAAGTATTTATTTTCCGGCGATAATTAAAAATTCTGGTGCTATCTGGTATCAAAACGCTCACTGCGATGTCTCTAATTAGGAATGAACATGAGTATTTGACTTCAGAGGTGTAAGTTAAGAAGGGATTTGGGATATAAATAGGGGATAATATTATTGACAAATATAGACAAATTTATGTACAAGATCTCAAGTGTACATAGAATTGTTTCATGCAGAGAGTACCATATGTAGGCTTTATGGCTTCTTGCAGTTTCCTTCATATTGTGTTCATTTATAAAATTTAGGTGTATTCCATGTGATTTCCCTACTGCCCCTCTTCCCTGGTATGAGAGTTATGGGGTTAGCGTTCTGTTTTGCCAGCAATAGAGGCCTTCTGGGACTCTCCTGGCAAGCAGTTCAACACTAATCTCTCAATCTAACCAAACCTTTAACTGTATGTAAAGCGTATGTACCTCACGCCATTATTCCTCGGCATTTATAAGTGAAATGTTCAATAGTTTTCTATTTGCATGAAAACGTGTAATATGTGTAAGTATCAGTATTCAATGCTATATTAAGCACCGAAGCCGATGCTCAGTTGTTGGTAGTGTGGGGTTAACCTGCTAGTCGCCTGCGGGCATCACTCACGGCCAAGTCGCACTCAGACAAAGACGGGCAGGATGGTGACCGAGGTAAATACTTTAATTTTGTAGTTAAAACTGATTGTCATAGTGCCAAGTCAATTGCATGTATTGTTAATGAATATTGTAATATGTTGAAAGTGTTTGATATCAGTGTATAATGTTATTTTGTAAGAAATTGAGACCGAGAACTTGTTCGCAGTTCTTACGGTCATGCCTACCTCATCAATAAACGTGTCAGGGAGAACTGCCTTTCCTCAACCCTACAATGATGGGTGTGATCAGTAAAACAGATCACCTGAGAGCCAATTGATGCCCAGCCGGTGCGGCTACAGTAAGAACTCGACCTAGAAGCAAGAAATTGGCTCCATGTGAAACCGTAGCAAGAGTGAGTCACAGGACGAGGGGACGCTGACGTAAGCCTATAGGTTGACCTCTGAGGCCCTGGGGTCAGCTCTACCCTTGACGACAACCACTCCCTTCTACCTACTGTGCCTCGCCACCATTTTGTAGAACCCATGGTCACAGGCAAGAAAGTATAATATTATGTATGTGCACTGAATTGAGTAGCCTAAGTGAAAATTACCGACAATTAGCTATTATTAAGAGTGGTAATTTTAAATTGCTCTTTCAGTTTCTCGGTATTGACACAATTAAGTTGTTAGATATGTCTGATACTGAGGAAATTAATGCCGTAGATGGCCTTAGGGAAGGTGAGGGTGAGCAAGTGGACAAGGATCAAACTTTTATTGAAGAAGTTAGTGTCAGGGAGCGAGTGCTGACCGACAAAGGAAGAGAATATCAAGTCAGTGTAACCAAAGGAAGAGCAGAGTCCTGTAAGCGTAAATGGAGCAGTGTTACCATTAAAATTAAGAAAGGATTAAAAATTGTAATTAGCCCCTTTGAATTAGAGCCCATGTCAAGTGAAGTAATAGAGGCATTTCATCAGTATTATGTGGAATACACAAAACTGGTGGAACTAGAGCCAGAAAAGTCAGAGGAGCTAAATGAAGAGCTGGAACACAATCAACAAGTTCACCATGAAATATTAGAAAGTATAGAATGTAAAAGAAAGGAGTTAAAGAATGACAGAGGATCAATTTGTTCTAGCAAACGGTCTAGGCATTCTAGAGTCTCATCTACTTCATCATGTTCATCAGCAGCACAAAGAAAGCAAGAAGCAGCAGCAAAGGTAGCCAGACTTAGAAAGGAAATGGAATATCATGATAGTTTAGCAGAGGCAGAAGTTAGGTTAGCTAGAGACCAGGCAATGTTTGCAAAGAAAAAGAAAGAGAGAGATTTAGCAGTTGCTAGTGCAGAACTTAATGCTCTTAGCTTAGTTGAAGAAGAAGTAAAAATGCTTCCAGGTAATGATGAAAGTGTAGAGAAGCAAAGTTATCTTCAACAATACATAGAGTCACAAAATGAAATGAAAGTACAAGCAATTGCAAATCAACAAAGTGACAATGCCATGCCTCACAAATATGATACATTCCATGACCCACAGAAACCTTCTTGCAATAGAGATAATGAATTGATGACAAATGAAGTACATGGACAAATATTTAGTGAACCTCAGGTAATAAATCTCAACCCTACAGCTCAAAGTCTTGTACCAAGCTCTCGTAGACACACTCATAATGTCAACATGCCTAATAATGTGAATAATGTGAGACAGAATCATCAATCCTTTTCCCTTCCTGGGGGAACCTTTGCAATCAACATACCTGATCTCAAGTGGAGCCTCCCTCCAATAGAGCCTAACACTTTTGATGGAGAACCCATGGAATTTCCAAGTTGGTTGAAAAACTTTGAAACTTATGTAGAGTCTAAAACTTCTATTGGTAAAGAGAGACTTGCCTACTTAGACAGGTATACAAATGGTGAGGCAAAGGATGCCATTAAAATGTTAATGTACTTTAACTCTGATGCTGACTATGTGCAAGCAAAGAAAATTCTCAGTGATAGATTTGGAAACAAAAGCATCATAGCTGATGCTTACACAAAAAAGTTAATGAATTGGCTACCAATCTCTCCGCATAATGGTCCAGCATTAACAGCATTCTCAGATTTTTTGAAGTGCTGTTTAGCTGCAATGAAACACACTTCTTATTTGTCATTTCTGAATGACCCTAGAGAGCAGAAAAAGGTGCTAGCAAAACTCCCTGAACATATTGTTCATGACTGGAGAAAGCAAGTGATGATATATCTTGATACTAACAGTAATAACAACACTTCTAGTAGCAATGAAGAGCACCACCCACCCTTTGAAATGTTATGTGAATTTGTCCAGAAAGAAGCAAAAGGAGCAAGCAATCCATTTCTTTCCTGGAATTCAGTAAGTAGGGAAGTAAATGACTGGATCAAAATTCACACAAGGGCAACCAATTGGAAACCAAGGGAATCCAACATCATGACAAAGAATAGAGGGAGTAGAACTTTCATGGCTAAAGCAATTGAGGAAAAACCAATGTGGTCATTCCAAAGTAAAGTAAATGTACAAGCCAACAAACAGTATCCCAAGGACCAGGAAAGGAAAGGACGATTCTGTCACTACTGTACAAAGGATCATGATTTAGATGATTGCTAGGAATTTGCCAAACTTGATGGTAATACTAGGTACAAATTTGCTAAAGACAAATGGTTATGTACAGGGTGTCTAAAAATGGGTCACAAAGGAAAGGATTGTAGAAGAAGGAAAGTTTGTAAAGTATGTCAGAGATACCATCCCACAGCTCTTCACTATGATGATATGACAAGAACTGAGAGCCAAAAGGTGCCAGCACAAGCAACTCGGCCTAAAGATGATAAACCCACAGTAGTAGCAAATAAGGTCAAAGTTACAGAATCAGTGACACATGACATGCACACCATGATAGTTCCTGTATAGTTACATCATGTTAGTGATGAAGAGAATAAAGTTTTGTAATAAAGTGTATGCCCTGCTGGATGAGCAGTCTGATGCTTCATTCATCAAGGAAAGCACTCGGAATAAATTGGGAGTTAGTGGACCATCAGTGTCACTCAATATCCACACAATAAGTGGAAAACAAATCACTGATTCTATCAAAATTCATGGATTTAAAGTAAGAGGTTATAATGAAGAAGTGGAAAAATCAATCCCTTCAGCATATTCAACAGAAAACATTTCAGCTGGATGGAGTCAGATACCAAGGCCCGAGACTGCTTGCGACTGGCCCCACTTAAAGGCAATCTCTGACAAACTAATGAAATATGACCCAAATGTTGACATAGGACTCCTCATTGGTCTTGATTGTGCAGAAGCCATTATGGCAGAAGAGCAAATAGCAGGTGATAGCAAGAAGCATCCCTATGCTCGTAGGACAGAGCTAGGTTGGGGGATCATTGGTAAAATCTCACCCCATTCAAGTCCATTGGAGGATACAGTTCTACAGAACAGTGACACAAGAAGTAGAAATCAATGAAGAAAAGAGGGTTAATTTCTTAGTGGTTCCTACTAAAACCAAAGAGATGATTAATCCTTCTCAAGTGAGAGATATGTTTGAACTTGACTTCAGTGATAGAAAGTCAGCTGACACTCCATTATCATATGAAGATAAAAGGTTTATGAGTAAGATGAAAGAAGGAGTACATCAGCTGAAGGGTGGCCATTATGAGTTGCCCCTTCCTCTTAAAGATGATAACGTCAAGCTTCCAAACAACAAACTATTAGCAGAGCAGAGACTCAAAAAAGAAGTTAAGAGCTAAACTTGAGAAGGATAATCAACACAAAGGTGATTACAAAGTGTTCATGGATGATATGATTACAAAAGGTTATGCAGAGGTTGTACCGACAAAGGATTTAGTTAGGAATGATGGTAAGGTCTGGTACATTCCACATCATGGAGTCTATCATCCGAGAAAGCCAAAGAAGTTAAGAGTTGTATTTGACTGTAGTGCAAACGAGGTCGCTGATTATTTTCGATTTTTTTAGTCTGAATGTTTTCGATTTTCTACAAAAGTAATCTAAACTGAATGTTTTCGATTCTTGCCAAGAAGTATTATTTTCGACAACCCATTTTATGTTTTTTTGGACTGTTTTCGACACAACTCTTACACATTTAGTGTCCGTTTTGGATTATTTTCGACACAACAATTAGCTATTTACAGTTTGGATTATTTTCGACACATCATTGACCTAAATCAATATTTTTTGGAATATTTTCGACACTTCATTCAGCCATTTTAGACCTTCTTTGATTATTATCTTGTTAGGTTAGGTTAGGTTAGGTTAGGTTAGTTTTTATAGTCTTTTGTTTAAGTCTAAACGTGACGTGATGTGACAGTTCATTTTATCCAGTGTCGAAAACATTCAGAATTTACCATTTTTTAGTGTCGAAAACATTCAGTTCAATATTTTTTTACTGTCAGAAACATTCATAGTGAAGTTTATTTAGTTTCGAAAACATTCCAACCAATGTTTTTAATGTGTCGAAAATAATCATGATTGAAAAATATATTGCAGAACCATCGAAAATAATCAGTCTAAGTTGCCAAATCATTGTCGAAAATATTCATTCTTAAACATGTTAGTCTGTCGAAAACGTTCAGACTAAAAAAATTTAAAACAATCAGTCCACCCGTGCAAACTACAGGAACCAGTCATTAAACAGTCACCTGTTACAAGGCCCAGACCTTACCAACAAACTTATTGGAGTGTTGTGTAGGTTTAGGCAAGAAAGGATTGCACTTGTATGTGATATAGAAGCAATGTACCATCAAGTGAAGGTCAACCCAGAACACAGAGACATGTTAAGATTCCTTTGGTGGGAAAATGGTGACCTTAATAATGAGATAGCTGAATACAGGATGACAGCTCACCTGTTTGGAGCTACTTCATCTCCAAGTGTAGCCAACTTTGCACTTAAGAAAGCTGCAGATGACTACGGGTGTGGATCTGATGCAGCCAAGTTTGTAAGAAACAACTTTTATGTTGATGATGGTTTGAAGTCAGTAGCTACAATGGATGAAGCTGTCACTCTTATTCAGCAAAGCAAAGAATTATGTTACAAGGGAGGTTTTAACCTTCATAAGTTCTTGTCAAACAACAAAGATGTATTAGCTGCAATTTCTCCTCATGAGAGAGCAGATGGAATTAAAAGTTTGGATTTTAGTAAGAATGAAGACACACTGCCTATAGAAAGAACTTTGGGAGTTGAGTGGTGCATAGAATCTGACACATTTCAATTTAGAATAAAGCTGAAAGACAAGCCACTCACCAGGAGAGGCATTCTGTCAATAGTGAGCTCCATATATGATCCATTAGGTCTAGTGTCACCTCTCATACTGACTGGAAAGCAAATTTTACAAGAATTATGTAAGAATGCAGTTGATTGGGATGATGAGGTGCCAGATTATGTCAAACCTAAATGGTTAAAATGGAAGGATGAGCTGCACAAACTAGATCAGTTAAAGGTACCTAGATGCTACAAACCTGATGACTTTGGGGAAGTAGAAAAGGTTGAACTCCATCACTTTTCAGATGCCTGTCAAGAGGGATATGGCCAGTGCTCATATATTAGATTAATTAGCAAGACTGGCCGAATTCATTGTGCATTAGTAATGGCAAAGTCACGTGTCACACCTCTAAAAACCATGACAATTCCCAGACTAGAACTAGCAGCAGCAGTGGTGTCAGTTAGAATCTATAAACTCTTGAAGGGAGAACTTGAGTATAATAATGTGGAAGAAGTATTTTGGACAGACAGCAAAGTAGTCCTTGGTTACATAGCAAATGAAGCAAAGAGATTCCATGTATATGTTGCAAATAGAGTAGAAACAATAAGAGATCACACTTCACCAGATCAGTGGAAATTTGTAGAGACACAGTATAACCCAGCAGATCATGCATCTAGAGGCATGACAGCAGATGAATTGTGTAATAGCAAGATCTGGTGGAATGGCCTAGAATTCCTTTGGCAACATAGCAAAATGGATAGCCATTCCCAGTACAAGGTCATAAATGAGAATGATCCTGAAGTGAAGAAAGTTGTATGCCATGCTGTAGGTACACAACAGCCCATAGATATACTAGAAAGACTTGAGTATTTTTCTGATTGGTTTAAAGCAAAGAGGGCAGTTGCTGTATGCCTCAAGCTTCTGAACAGCTACAGAGGAAAAGGTGATGGCACTACTAAAGTAAAGGGAAACACATATGAGCCAGTAAATGTAGCAGAAGTGTCAGAAGCTGAAAATGTAATTATAAAACAACTGCAAGCAAAGGCATTCCAGAAGGAGATAAATGTACTGGAATCATCTGCTAACCATAATTCTTTAATTAAAGGAGACAATGGCAAGGGAACAAAAGTGATAGACAAGACCAGTTCCCTCTATAAGTTAGATCCCTTCATTGACAAAAATGGTATCATGAGAGTAGGAGGAAGATAGAGGCTTTCTAATCTGACAGATGAATCCAAACATCCAGTCATCCTCCCCAAAACATCTCACATAACCCAGCTGATAATATGCCACCATCACAAAAGGACAAATCATCAAGGCAGGGGCATAACTTTAAATGAAATCAGGTCATGTGGATACTGGATAGTTGGAAGATCATCCCTAGTATCAAGGCACATTTCAAAGTGCATTATCTGTCGTAAAGTTAGAAGTACAACACAGGGACAGAAGATGGCAGACCTGTCTATTGACAGACTAGAACCATCACCTCCTTTTACATACTCAGCAGTAGATTTCTTTGGCCCTTTCTATGTCAAAGAGGGGCGTAAAGAGCTTAAAAGATATGGAGTGCTCTTTACTTGCATGGCATGTAGAGCTGTGCACATAGAGACAGCCAACAACATGGATACAAGTTCCTTCCTAAGTGCATACCGTCGCTTTGTAGGACGAAGAGGGCCCGTAAGACAGTTGAGATGTGACCAAGGAACTAACTTTGTAGGAGCCAAATCAGAGTATGAGAATTGCTTGAAAGAATTAAATAACAATAAAGTCAGACAAGAACTCATGAAAGATCAGTGTGACTGGATTGTTTTTAACATGAATGTACCCAATTCCAGTCACATGGGAGATGTTTGGGAGAGGCAGATACGCACAGTGAGAAATGTACTCTCTGTGTTACTTGATCAGCATAGTACCCAGTTAGATGACCAAGATCTGAGAACCTTCTTAGTTGAAGCAGAAAATATAGTTAATGGTCGTCCCCTAACTGTGGACCACCTTAACTCCCCAGAAAGTCCTACACCGTTGACACCCAGTAATTTGTTAACTATGAAAACAAAGGTAGTACTGCCTCCTCCAAGCATTTTCATTAAGAAGGACCTGTACTGCATAAAGAGATGGCGCAGAGCACAATACCTGACCAACCAGTTCTGGTCCAGGTGGAAAAAGGAGTATGTGCAATTCCTACAACTTAGAAATAAGTGGACAACACCAAAGAGGAATCTCAGTGTAAATGACATAGTTATCATCAAAGATCAGAATCTAGCAAGGAATCAGTGGAAACTGGGAAGAGTAACAGAAGTATCTCCTGATCATGATAGCCTAGTAAGAAAGGTTAAGGTCCTGGTTTCAGACTGTAATCTCGACAACCAGGGAAGACACATAAAGGCAAACAGGACCATCATAGAGAGGCCAATACATAGTCTAGTATTGCTGTTAGAAGGTAATGCATAATAATAGACCGGAGCATCCCCGCCAAGGAGCCAGTGTAACAAAACATATTATGTGCTAATCATAGTCTTAAGGTACATACTAATGTTAATTTAAGGTAAATTGTTACACAATTTAGGGAGCCATGTTACTGTATGTAAAGCGTATGTACCTCACGTCATTATTCCTTGGCATTTATAAGTGAAATGTTCAATAGTTTTCTATTTGCATGAAAACGTGTAATATGTGTAAGTATCAGTATTCAATGCTATATTAAGCACCGAAGCCGATGCTCAGTTGTTGGCAGTGTGGGGTTAACCTGCTAGTCGCCTGCGGGCATCACTCACAGCCAAGTCGCGCTCAGACAAAGACGGGCAGGATGGTGACCGAGGTAAATACTTTAATTTTGTAGTTAAAACTGATTGTCATAGTGCCAAGTCAATTGCATGTATTGTTAATGAATATTGTAATATGTTGAAAGTGTTTAATATCAGTGTATAATGTTATTTTGTAAGAAATTGAGACCGAGAACTTGTTCGCAGTTCTTACGGTCATGCCTACCTCATCAATAAACGTGTCAGGGAGAACTGCCTTTCCTCGACCCTATGATGATGGGTGTGATCAGTAAAACAGATCACCTGAGAGCCAATTGATGCCCAGCCGGTGCGGCTACAGAAAGGGTTAAAAACCAGGGAGCCACAGATGTTGTTGTCTGTGCGTATGTCATTGAGGGGGGGCGCAGAGCATTATGCTCGTGTCCTAATTCTTCCTGGTCCTTGGTTACTTGGAAGGTCTTGACCGTGCTACATGCAAGTTTGGAAAGTTTCAAAGCATTGATCAGAGTTAAAAAGATTAGTATAGCAAGCTTAGTAGATTTCTTTTTGTAAGAAGGCCTTCTTAATGCCAGGTTTCATGAGAAATGATGAAGAAAGTCAAGGCAAGCCGAAAGGATGCAGTCACCGCCAGTGTGGACGCCCTTTCTGACATGAATCCGTCCATCGAGAAGGCAAGCTGATTAGTGTGTTTGGCAGCACTGGCACCAGGAAAAGCTCCTTCATCTCAGCTGGTCGTGGAGATGTAAGGCTCTGTTTTTCCTTTTCATTTCTTTCTTCCTGTATATATGTTCCTCAGATCTTCTTTTATCTGCATTATCATTTAATTTAATACCTTTATTTTTCTGTTATGTGGTCTTTCCCACTTTTGTGGTCATAGATGTCTTGTTTGACGTTGCTTCTCTTTTCATTTCCTCCTCCATATATCTTCTCTTTTTTAGTTTTTCATTAACATACATTTTCATATCCATATTTGGGTAACATCACTATTAGAGTTTGTATTACAGGGATAAGTCTTGCATTTTGGCATGAAAAATTGACTGGCAATATGGCATTTTATAATATATATATATATATATATATATATATATATATATATATATATATATATATATATATATATATATATATATATATATATACGAGTATGTTACAGTCAAAACCCAGAATCAGTCAAAACTAGTTTTAACTAGTAGATAAGGGATATGACCACTCGTTTGAGTACCATTGCTCGTTTGAGTACCATTTTTGGGGAACTCAAACATGACATCCCCATCTAACCTAACATAACCTAACCTATCCTAACCTAACCTAATGCTACTTATACATATAAATGTTTTCCCCGGCACTACACCAGTTTCACTTTTAGTCTAACCTAGTTAGGTTAGGTTAGGTTAGGTTAGATGGGGGATGTTATGTTTGAGTTCCCCAAAAATGGTACTCAAACGAGCAATGGTACTCAAACGAGTGGTCATATCCCTCACCTACTTTTGACATTCAGTACCGTTGTTGAATGTAGTTTTAACTTACACGATCAGATAAAACTAGATTTAACTAGTTAAACTTTGATATTTCTAGTTATATCAAACACATTAAGGTATAACTAGTTTTGCCTAGGTAATACTGGTTGTTCACCAACACATTGAAAATACCTAGTTAAAACTAGTTTTGACTGATTCCAGGTTTTGACTGTAACATATATATATATATATATATATATATATATATATATATATATATATATATATATATATATATATATATATATATATATATATATACATGTATATATATATATATATATATATATATATATATATATATATATATATATATATATATATATATATATATATATATATGTATATGTATATATATATATATATATATATATATATATATATATATATATATATATATATATATATATATATATATATATATATATATATGTTATGATGTTTGTGAGGCTGTTTGAAAACAAATTTATTAGAATTTCTTTGCATCATTACTGGAGTGCTTTTTGAGAAGAACATCAAAACTACTAAAGATTACATAACCAAGATCATAATGAAATATCTGAAGAATAGAACAGACAGGTGTGGTGGTAGGCAAATATGCATTGGTTTTTAGACACACTCCAGTAATTAGGAATGAACATGAGTATTTGACTTCAGAGGTGTAAGTTAAGAAGGGATTTGGTATTTAAATAGGGGATAATACTATAGACAAATATAGACAAATTTATGTACGAGATGTCAAGTGTACATAGAAATTTTTCATGCAGAGAGTACCATATGTAGGCTTTATGGCTTCCTGCAGTTTCCTTTATATTGTGTTCATTTATAAAATTTAAGTGTATTCCATGTGATTTCCCACCACCCCCCTCCCTGGTATGAGAGTGATGGGGGTTAGTGTTCTGTTTTGCCAACGATAGAGTCCTTCTGGGACTCTCCTGGGAAGCAGTTAAACACTAATCTCTTAACCTAACCTAACCTAACCAAACCTTTAAAAACCAGGGAGCCACAGATGTTGTTGTCTGTGTGCATGTCGTTGAGGGGGGCGCAGAGCATTATGCACGTGTCCTAATTCTTCCTGGTCCTTGGTTACTTGGAAGGTCTTGACCGTGCTACATGCAAGTTTGGAAAGTTTCAAAGCATTGATCAGAGTTAAAAAGATTAGTATAGCAAGCTTAGTAGATTTCTTTTTGTAAGAAGGGCTTTTTAAAGCCAGGTTTCATAGAAATGTTGGAGAAAGTCCAGCTTAGCCAATAGGACACAGTCACCGCCAGTGTGGACACCCTTTTTGACATGAACCCGTCCATCAAGAAGGCGAGCTGATTAGTGTGTTTGGCAGCATTGGCACCAGGAAGAGCTCCTTGATCTCTGCTGATCATGGAGATGTAAGGCTCTGTTTATCCTTTTCATTTCTTTCTCCCTGTATATATGTTCCTCAGATCTTCTTTTATCTCCATTATCATTTAATTTAATGCCTTAATTTTTCTGTTATGTGGTCTTTCCCACTTTTGTAGTCATAGATGTCTTGTTTCACATTCCTTCTTTTTTCGTTTCTTCCTCCATATATCTTTTCTTTTTTAGTTTTTCGTTATTATACCTTCTCATGTCCATATTTGGGTAACATCACTATTAGAGCTTGTATTACAGGGATAAGTCTTGCATTTTGGCGTGAAAAATTGACTGGCAATATATATATATATATATATATATATATATATATATATATATATATATATATATATATATATATATATATATATATATATATATATATATATATATATATATATATATATATATATATATATATATATATATATATATATATATATATATATATATATATATATGACGTTTGTCGGGCTGTTTGAAAACAAATTTGTTAGAATTTCTTTGCATCATTACAGGAGTGCTTTTTGAGAACAAGAAAATGAAAACTACTGGAGATTACATAGCAAAGACCATAATAAAATATCTGAAGAATAAAACAGACAGGTGTGGTGGTAGGCAAATACGCACTGTTTTTTAGATGCACTCCAGTAATTAGGAATGAACAGAAGTATTTGACTTCAGAGGTGTAAGTTAAGAATGGATTTGGTTTTTAATTAGGGGATAATAATATAGAGAAATTTATGTACGAGATGTCAAGTGTACATAGAAATGTTTCATGTAGAGTACCATATGTAGGCTTTATGGCTTCTTGCAGTTTCCTTTATATTGTGTTCATTTATAAAATTTAAGCTCATTCCATGTGATTTCCCACCGCCCCTCTCCCTGGTATGAGAGTGATGGGGTTAGTGTTCTGTTTTGCCAGCAATAGAGGTTTTCTGGGACTCTCCTGGGAAGCAGTTCAACACTAATCCCTTAACCTAACCTATCCTAACCAAACCTTTAAATACCAGGGAGCCACAGATGTTTGTGTCTGTGCGCATATCATTGAGGGGGGCGCAGAGCATTGTGCACGTGTCCTAATTCTTCCTGGTCCTTGGTTACTTGGAAGGTTTTGACTGTGCTACATGCAAGTGTTGGAAAGTTTCAAAGCATTGATTAGAGTTAAAAAGATTAGTAGAGCAAGCTTAGTAGATTTCTTTTTGTAAGAAAGGCTTCTTAATAGCAGGTTTCATAGAAATGTTGGAGAAAGTCGAGGCTAGCCAAAAGGATGCAGTCACCGCCAGTGTGGACACCCTTTTTTATATGAACCCGTCCATTGAGAGAGCAAGCTCATAAGTGTGTTTGGCGGCATTGGCACCAGGAAGAGCTCCTTGATCTCAGCTTGTCGTGGAGATGTAAGGCTCTGTTTATCCTTTTCATTTCTTTCTCCCTGTTTATATGTTCCTCAGATCTTCTTTTATCTCCATTATCATTTAATTTAATGCCTTTATTTTTCTGTTATGTGGTCTTTCCCACTTTTGTAGCCATAGATGTCTTCTTTTATGTTCCTTCTTTTTTCATTTTTCCTCCATATATCTTTTCTTTTTTTAGTTTTTTTTTTATTATACCTTTTTATGTTCATATTTGGGTAACATCACTATTAGAGCTTGTATTAAAGGGATAAGTCATGCATTTTGGCTGAAAAAACTGACTCTGGGAATATGGCATTTTATTTATCTATTTTCTTTTTTTTTTTTTTTTATGTAGGAAGGACACTGGCCAAGGGCAACAAAAATCCATTAAAAAAAATGCCCACTCTAATGCCAGTCCCACAAAATGATCAAAGCAGTAGTCAAAAATTTATGAAGAAGTGTCTTGAAACCTCCCTATTGAAGGAATTCAAGTCATAGGAAGGTGAAAATACAGAAGCAGGCAGGGAGTTCCAGAGTTTACCAGAGAAAGGGATGAATGATTGAGAATACTGGTTGACTCTTGTATTAGAGGTGGACAGAATAGGGGTGAGAGAAAGGAGAAAGTCTTGTGCAGCAAGGTCGCAGGAGGAGGGGAGGCATGCAGTTAGCAAGATCAGAAGAGCAGTTAGCATGAAAATAGCGATAGAAGACAGCTAGAGATGCAACATTGCAGTGGTGAGAGAGAGGCTGAAGACAGTCAGTTAGAGGAGAGGAGTTAATGAGATGAAAAGCTTTTGATTCCATCCTGTCTAGAAGAGCAGTATGAGTGGAACCCCCCCAGAGATGTGAAGCATACTTTATACAGGAACGGATAAGGCCCTTGTACAGAGTTAGCAGCTGGGGGAGGTTGAGAAAAACTGGCGGAGATGTCTCAGAATGCCTAACTTCATAGAAGCTGTTTTAGCTAGAGATGAGATGTGAAGTTTCCAGTTCAGATTATAAGTAAAGGGCAGACCAAGGATGTTCAGTGTAGAAGAGGAGGACAGTTGAGTGTCATTGAAGAAGAGGGGATAGTTGTCTGGAAGGTTGTGTCAAGTTGATAGATGGAGGAATTGAGTTTTTGAGGCATTGAACAATACTAAGTTTGCTCTGCCCCAGTCAGAAATTTTAGAAAGATTAGAAGTCAAGCGTTCTGTTGCTTCCCTGCGTGAAATGTTTACCTCCTGAAGGGTTGTATTTCTATGAAAAGACTTGGAAAAGTGCAGGGTGGTATCATCAGCATAGGAGTGGATAGGACAAGAAGTTTGGTTTAGAAGATCATTAATGAATAATAAGAAGAGAGTGGGTGACAGGACAGAACCCTGAGGAACACCACTGTTAATAGATTTAGGAGAAGAACAGTGACTGTCTACCACAGCAGCAATAGAACGGTCAGAAAGGAAACTTGAGATGTAGTTACAGAGAGAAGGGTAGAAGCCGTAGGAGGGTAGTATGGAAATCAAAGCTTTGTGCCAGACTCTATCAAAAGCTTTTGATATGTCCAAGGCAACAGCAAAAGTTTCACCAAAATCTCTAAAACAGGATGACCAAGACTCAGTAAGAAAAGCCAGAAGATTGCCAGTAGAATGGCCTTGACGGAACCCGTACTGGTGATCAGATAGAAGGTTGTGAAGTGATAGATGTTTAAGAATCTTCCTGTTGAGTATAGATTCAAAAACTTTAGATAGGCTGGAAATTAAAGCAATAGGACAATAGTTTGAGGGATTATCCTGTTGAGTATAGATTAAAAAACTTTAGATAGGCAGGAAATTAAAGCAATAGGACAGTAGTTTGAGGGATTAGAACGGTCACCCTTTTTAGGAACAGGTTGAATGTAGGCAAACTTCCAGCAAGAAGGAAAGTTAGATGTTGACAGACAGAGCTGAAAGAGTTTGACTAGGCAAAGTGCAAGCTCGGAGGCACAGTTTCAGAGAACAATAGGAGGGACCATATCAGGTCCATAAGCCTTCTGAGGGTTTAGGCCAGCGAGGGCATGGAAAACATCTTTGCGAAGAATTTAAATATGTGGCATGAAATAGTTAGAGGGTGGAGGAGAGGGAGGAACAAGCCCAGAATTGTCCTAGGTAGAGTTTTTAGCAAAGGTTTGAGCAAAGAGTTCAGCTTTGGAAATAGATGTGATAGCAGTGGTGCCATCTGGTTGAAATAGAGGAGGAAAAGAAGAAGCAAAGTTATTGGAGATATTTTTGGCTAGATGCCAGAAGTCACAAGGGGAGTTAATGAAGGAGTTTTTGGCTAGTTGGAGAACAGACTTGGCATGGTTCCAGGCAGAAATATAAAGTGCACGAGATTCTGGTGATGGAAGGCTTAAGTACCTTTTGTGGGCCACCTCTCTATCATGTATAGCACAACAACAAGCTGTGTTAAACCAAGGTTTAGAAGGTTTAGGACGAGAAAAAGAGTGAGGAATGTACGCCTTCATGCCAGACACTATCACCTCTGTTATGCGCTCAGCACGCAAAGACGGGTCTCTGACACGGAAGCAGTAGTCATTCCAAGGAAAATCAGCATAATATCTCCTCAGGTCCCCCCAACTAGCAGAGGCAAAACTCCAGAGGCACCTTCGCTTAGGGGGATCCTGGGGAGGGATTGGAGCAATAGGACAAGATACAGATATGATATTGTGATCAGAGGAGCCCAACGGAGAAGAAAGGATGACAGCATAAGCAGAAGGATTAGAGGTCAGGAATAGGTCAAGAATGTTGGGAGTATCTCCAAGACGGTCAGGAATACGAGTAGGGTGTTGCACCAATTGCTCTAGGTCACGGAGGATAGCAAAGTTGTAGGCTAGTTCACCAGGATGGTCAGTGAAGGGAGAGGGAAGCCAAAGCTGGTGGTGAATATTGAAGTCTCCAAGAATGGAGATCTCTGCAAAAGGGAAGAGGGTCAGAATGTGCTCCGTTTTGGAAGTTGAGTAGTCAAAGAATTTCTTATAGTCAGTGGAGTTAGGTGAGAGGTATACAGCACAGATAAATTTAGTTTGAGAGTGACTGTAGTTGTAGCCAGATGGTGGAAAACTTGGAAGATTCAAGAGCATGGGCACGAGAGCAGGTTAAGTCATTGCACACATAAATGCAGCATCCAGCTTTGGATCGAAAA
This sequence comes from Scylla paramamosain, assembly GCF_035594125.1. Lineage (NCBI taxonomy): Eukaryota > Metazoa > Arthropoda > Malacostraca > Decapoda > Portunidae > Scylla > Scylla paramamosain. The sequence goes on from NC_087189.1 coordinate 6,144,871, forward strand.
TGAGGATAGAGAAAGTAGGAGGGAACAGAAAAGTAGGGGATGTGACAATGATGATAGCATTAAAATTCTCTGTACAAGTAACGAAAATACAAGAAAAATAATAGGTTCAAACTCAATTAGGTTAGATAAAAAAACAAGAAGAGATAGGAAGGAATAAATTCTCAAATGGAGTGATTGATGAATGGAATACTTTTAGGTTGTTAGGGTTAAATTAGTAGGGAACTTTAAAAGAAGAGTAGACAAATTTATTTATGATATGTTAGATGGACATAAAAATGTTTCATTTAGAGAGTACCATTTGTAGTCTTTATGGTGTCTTGCAGTTTCCCTTATATTGTGTTCATTTATAAAGTTTAAGTGCATTCCATGTGATTTCCCACCACCACCCTCCCTGGTATGACAGTGATGGTGTTAGTGTTCTGGTTTCCCAGTGATAGAGGTCTTCTTGGAGTCTGCTGGAAAGCAGTTCATCACTAATCTCTTAACCTAACCGAACACTTAAATAATTGTGAGCCGCAGATGTTGGTGTCTGTGTGCATGTTGAGGGTGGGTGCAAAGTAATGTGTACGTGTCCTAATTCTTCTTGGTCCTTTGTTACTTGGAAGGTTTGGATTGTGCTACATGCAAGTGTTGGAAAGTTTCAAAGCATTCACCAAAGTTGTCATTACATGCCAGCAGTTTTCGATGGTGTTGAGGTCTGGTGAGTTGCCTGGGCAGTTGAGAACACGAATATTGTTTTTCACCATGAACTCCTTGACAGTCTTGGACTTATGTGCCGGTGTTAAGTCATGCATAAAATATTCCGCATCGTGAAGGCTCCTAAATGTCAGCATGTGTTCCTCTTTAAGATCTCTATAGAATTAGTTTCCTTCATCATTACATTCTTAGGAAGAAACTAGAGTCCAGCAGAGCCGTTATGACCAATGAATGTCCCCCACACCATAACACTGGGTGTTTTACCGTTTTGACAGTGTAGTGAGGGTCTTAACGGGACACGTTGCTAGGCCTCCTCACGGCCTTGGAGCCGCCCCTGACCAGCCGTAACATGCTTTCATCGCTGAACATTACTTTCTGCTAGTCTGCCGATGTCCACTCCTTGTATTTCCGGCAGAAATCCAAACGTCACTTCTTCATGGCCTCTGTCAGAAGTGGCTTCTAGGTGGCGTGGCGCGCTGGCAATTTTAAGTCCTGAAGACGGTGTTGAATAGTTTGCACCGAGACGTTCTGCAGGAGGTGGGGGTGTTTTTCTTTCAGGCTGGTGGCTGTAATCAAAGGATCGTTCTTCACCTCTCTTGCCAGGACCTGGTCTGTGCGTGGAGAAGTCTTCCTCGGTGCCCCAGAGCCTGGTTTTCTGGCTGGTATTGCGCTGGGAGGGAGGCTCTCTGCTGCGGTTTTTAGCATGTAATTGGTCCTCTTTGTCACCTTTAATTCTGTCGCTACACGTATGACAGACCAGCCTTCGCTGAGGAGGGTGAGGGCCCGGGTTTTATCTTTAAGAGACAGCTGTGCATAACCCATGATAATGAATGTGGGGCATGTGGTAGCGCATCAGAGTTGGCGCTGGCACGCAAGTAGAAAATGGGGGCACTCATTAGCAGCATTACAAAATCCCTCTCTGTAGAAGCGCTGGAGGCACACTGAAGCCTGGTGTGATAGTGTTACTGTACGTAAAGCGTATGTACCTAGTCATTATTCCTCAGTAATCATAAGTGAAATGTTCAATGATTTTCTCTTTGCATGAAGATGTGTAATATGTGTTAGTATCAGTATTCAATGCTATATTAAGCACCAAAGGCGATGCTCACTTGTTAGTAGAGAGTGGTTAACCCACTAGTTTGCCTGCGGGCATCACTCACGGCCAAGTTGCGCTCAAAGACGGGCAGGATGGTGACTGAGTTAAATATTTTAATTTTGTAGTAAAAACTGATTGTCATAGTGCCAAGTAAATTGCATGTATTGTTAAAGAATATTGTAATATGTTGAAAGTGTTTAATATCAGTGAATAATGTTATTTTGTAAAAAATTGAGACCGAGAACTTGTTCGCAGTTCTTAGTCATGCCTACCTCATCAATAAATGTCAAGAGAGAGAGAACTGCCTTTCCTCGACTCTACGATGATGGGTGTGATCAGGAAAACAGATCACCTGAGAGCTAATGAAGACCTGCCGGTGCGGCTACAGGTAGGGAACAATGAGTGGAGGTGGGCTGTAGCCGGCCATCATCACTAGCTCCGCCCACGGATATTCGTGTGTGGACTTTTTTTTATTGCGGTGAAAATGCAGAATGTAGACATTTTTTCTGCAGCAACTGTGTGTGTGTGTGTGTGTGTATATATATATATATATATATATATATATATATATATATATATATATATATATATATATATATATATATATATATATATATATATATATATATATACACACACACACACACACACACACACACACACACACACGTGTTCATTGTGGCCTTTGCTAAAGTTATCTTTGTCGTGTATAACTATTTTAAAGTGTTACTGTATGTAAAGCGTATGTACCTCATGTCATTATTCCTCGGCATTTATAAGTGAAATGTTCTATAGTTTTCTATTTGCATGAAAACGTGTAATATGTGTAAGTATCAGTATTTAATGCTATATTAAGCACCGAAGCCGATGCTCACTTGTTAGAAGTGTGGGGTTAACCTGCTAGTCGCCTGCGGGCATCACTCACGGCCAAGTCGCGCTCAGACAAAGACGGGCAGGATGGTGACCGAGGTAAATACTTTAATTTTGTAGTAAAAACTGATTGTCATAGTGCCAAGTCAATTGCATGTATTGTTAATGAATATTGTAATATGTTGAAAGTGTTTAATATCAGTGTATAATGTTATTTTGTAAGAAATTGAGACTGAGAACTTGTTCGCAGTTCTTACGGTCATGCCTACCTCATCAATAAACGTGTCAGGGAGAACTGCCTTTCCTCGACCCTACGATGATCGGTGTGATCAGTAAAACAGATCACCTGAGAGCCAATTGATGCCCAGCCGGTGCGGCTACATAAAGCATTACTGTGTGTGGTATAATAAATATTAATATTTTGCTAAGATGTATAGGCATATGTATGTAACCAGTGATTAAATCAATGTATAAATGATAAGCAAATAAATAGATTAATGAACTAGAAAATGATATGGTTATATATATACAGTATTTACAATAAAGGTCATAGGTATCTATATGTTAAGTTCACTGGAGGTCAGACACGACCATATTTTTGTGTCTTTCTTATGGAGGGTTGAGAGTCTGAAGGTATAACCACTTGTGTGTGGGCACTTTAATCTGCTGTGTGGACAGACATCGTACGTCCACCACAGCCGTGAGAGTGTTCCACCACACTACAGTGGCAGAGAAGGCCCGTTGGTAGGTGCTAGAGCGAGACCTTGGCACCTCCAAGAGGAGATCGTTGCTCAATACCGTTCTCGTATTGCGCTCAGATCTCCTCCAGGTAGCCTTCAGGTCTACTAGGTGAGGAACATTCTGGATCTGCGCCTTATGAAGCACTGTCAGCGCTGCAACTTTCCAGCGATGATCCAGTGTCCCTCAGCACCGGCCCATCCTTCTGTATCTGCTGCTGCTGCTGCTGTTGTTGTCGCTGCAGCCACGGTTGCTGGCGAGGCTGCATCTGTCTGGCGCCACTGATGAGGTGCTCTGCCCTCCTTTGCACTTTGTCCAGCAAGTTGAGATGACATCGGGCACTGGACATCCACGTGAGCGGCGCGTACTCCACGATGGGCCTGACCTGAGCCTTGTACAGGGTCAGGAGGCCATCAGAGTCAAGGAGATGCCTCAGACGCCACAGCAGTGTCACCTTCTGAGAAGCTTTTCGGGCCACGTCCTCGAGGTGACGGTTGAAGAACAGCTGCGAGTCCACCTCCACGCCATGGATGTTTACGCTCTCCTGTAGAGGGATGTTGTTGTCTTCCATCTTCAGCCTTCCTCGCACCTCACGTGCGTCCTCGTGAGAGCGGGATAACACCATGGCCTGAGTCTTTTCGGGGGCAAACTTGACTTGCCACCGGTCGCCCCAGGCCATGATGACCTGGGAGAGTGGGAGGAATTTTATCAGGGTGGAGATGTACATTTACCCAGCGAAGAGTTTGGCCAATAAGTTAGCCTTGTCCTGGCCAGTGTGAGCGATGCTGCTGTCTCCTCGCACGAGAGAAGGGATGGGGGTTACTTGCTCTTCGCCCTTCTGCTCCTTTACAAGGCTCCACTACGTCTTTGTCCACACTTGGCCACTTAACAATTTTCCCCTGAGGTTCTCCCTCCATTGTTCTACCACCCACTCTTGAGTGTTCCTTATACGGTGCCTTCGCATGTTCAGTGCTGTTGGATACCTCTTGTAGGCTTGCCAGGCGCAGTGCAACACTTGGGCCCAAACCAAGGTTGGTCAGAAGCCTTGGTTTTGTATTGGATGTACAGCACCAAGCAGGTCTGCAGGGCATGGAGAATCTCTTGTGAGCTGCCTCACCTGCAAGTCTGTGTCGCCACAGAGCACGTCCTGCCAGTCTTTTCCCCTCAGAGCAGCTTGCCTTACTCCCCAATTAGAGACGTCGCAGTGAGGCTGGTAGATACCTATCAGCGCCAGCATTTTTAATTGTCTCCGATTTCCTGGGGCAAAGGGGTGTCTTAGCTAAATTTGAAATCGATGTGCAGGAAAAGTACAGCATGAATTGCTGCACAAGTGTATCTAAAATTAAAAACATAACCCTTAATATTAATATTCATACTTACTGGTGTATGATAAGGCTTTGTTAATTGAATTATAAGATAAAACTAAAAATAGGTAATGATTTTTTTTTAAGTATGAACAGTAAAAATAAAAGGATGTTGACTTAGGCTTGTGCATTTTATCTGGGAATGTTGAAAAATATCAGATATCACTGACACGTCCTGTATATGAAAGTAATCAGTGAAATAAAAAAAAAAAAAAGAACAGCACCGCTGGCGGACGTACGACGTACTTATCTTGATCATGATTCTTCAGTTAAAGAAAGCGCCGCGCGCCTTTAGGAAGGAGTTTAAAGTGTAAAGAATAGCCTCTCAGTTCTGCCGATACAAAGGCCTTTACTTTGCTTTACTATATCCAGAATAGGGTATAGCTCGTTCTTTCAGGAATTTTCTTAATTCCGCTGTAGTCCATGATTGTGGCGGTGATGTATCCATTGTGCAGGGTAGTCGAGTAAGAGTGGTCCTGTGTTTTGGTTTGCTCGCTGCCCAAGTACCCGAGGATAGTGATCGTACCGTAAAAATAAAGTCTCTGATACAAAATTATATTTTCTTTACATTAAATGGATTTGCCTGTTGTTTAGTACATGAAAATGCATAATTTCATAATTTCAGATGATATTCTTAAAAGAGCCTATAAGTGTATCAAGGCAGGCAATCTGTAATTTTCTACTGACCTCAATGGAAGTATACTAATATATATAGTATACTAATATATATAGTATACTTCCATTGAGGTCAGTAGAAAATTACAGATTGCCTGCCTTGATACACTTATAGGCTCTTTTAAGAATATCATCTGAAATTATGAATAGAGGCTCAAACAATGTCATGTGCTGTCAGTTATCACGAAATTAATTGACTTAAAATTCAGACGCATTACTGTGCAACGATACACCTTTGTAAGCTTGTAAAACCTTGCCCCAAAAAGTATTTATTTTCCGGCGATAATTAAAAATTCTGGCGCTATCTGGTATCAAAACGCTAACTGCGACGTCTCTAATTGGCAGCCTCCCACTTCCAGAGGGTGCGGGTGTAGCATTCCTCACGTGACCTGCAAAAATGGAGGTTGGTGAACACAGCCACATGGTCTGAGGTGCCCACAAAGTCCAGCGACAAACAGTGAACAGTGTGGGTGGAGAGGTCCATCACCACTGGGTCCAGGGACGATCCAGACCTGTGTGCGGGGAATGTGGCGAAATTTTGCATGTCATGCACCACTAGTAAGGTGTTGAAGGTTCAAATCACTCACTATCATCACTTCGTCATGCTGGCTGGCTGTCATCATAGCATCCAGGTTCGCTATCAAAAAATCTAATACAGCTGCCCCCTGTGAGAGTGGGCGACAACAGCCAACGATCAATACACCTTTACTGTCACTATCAGTCACCTAAAGTGTCAGTATTTCCAGTTTCCTGGGCACAGGCACTGGAGGCTCTGCCACCTGGACATTCATTGTGTTATTATACAGAATACCACGCCCCCTCCCTGCGTGGATCGGTCTTTTCTCAGCCAGGGAGAGTATCCTTGTACATGGGCTTAGGTCTGTGGCACATTGTTATCCAGGAAGGTTTCACACACGAACACAGTGTCTGCCCTGTGTCTGGTTATAACACTAGGTGTAAGTTCACCAATGTTTGTGTGAAGCCCTCATATTAGCTGACACTATTGTCAGCTCACTATTGGGCGGGATTTGGTGCGGCGCTCTGCCACATAGTGAAAGGTAGAGGCAGGTGTGGTGTGGGGCCAAGATGAGTGGAAGGCTATGGGTCCGTGAGGAGGAACCAGGGAAGGTCCAGGGACTCTGGGCCCCATGAACTGCTTAGCCACACTACGCAAGGCTAACAAGGTCTCCTGGCTGCTCCGCCTTACTGCCTGCACCAATTCTAGCTGTCTTTTGTTGGCAAGCTAGAAGCAACGATTCAGAGAGGAGTGAAAACTGACTTCGCAGTACTCGCACATCCTCCTGCACTGTTCTCTAGTGTTACCACCGAGCAGGTGAGAGAAATTGCTGTTGAGCAAGCGAGTTGGTTAATGAGAAAGGAAAGGACCTGGAAGTCAGGGCGAGGACCAAGATGAGACCTAGTCAGCAAAATTCTTGTACAGTCGGCGTTAAGGTAGTGTTGATGTAAGGAGATGAAAGATGCTTGTTATGACATTAGGCTAAGATGAGGCCGACCTTATTGTTGTCGCTAATGGATAACGATGGGCAGTGAAGGAACCCAGTTAGTAACTGATGATGATAGGGACACGTTACTGAGGACACTCGTGCAGGGACAGAAGTAGACAGACCTACCTAAAACACACCTGTCAGAAGAGGTGTGTGCGTTACTTAACGATCACCCCAAGACCCAAAACACACAAGTTTAACAAATGTCTGTGTAAGAATACATTATCCTTTAAGTAACGTGCAGAATCATACCTGCATTACACAACTTATTCATACAGAATATAGTTCATGATCAGTAATATGTCTTCAGGTTTTGACCGGATTCAATTAACAGTTAGTGTCATCGTGTGGGTCTGAAGTAACCTTTGCCGCCTTCCGGCGGTAACAGCCAAAACATGTTCTTCAATGCGCACCCGAGGAAAACGGTGCTGGGTGACAAGGGACCCTGGAACCAACATCAACGCCAGATGTGCAGAATGGATGTCGCCCTGGCAGCAGACACCACGGGATGAGATTAAAGGCGTCCAAGCCAGGAATGGGTAGTGTGTTCGTGTGTTAGGAGTGGCGCATGGAGCGGAAAGAGGCCAACCTTCCCTTCTGAGGAATAAGGAAAGGAGTGCGTTTGTGTGTTGACTATAGCTCACGGTGACTCACGGAGCCACTGACAGCCTTCCTGCTCCTGTGAATACCAGGGGGAGAAAGAACCTGTCACAGACCCAGACGGGGAGCAAGAGTGAGTTATTGTGTGATGAGGACCTGCTACAGACCCAGACGAGTGGCAGGGGCTAATTATTGCGTCAAGAGGACCTGCTATAGACCCAGATGGGGGCAGGAGCTAATTATTTCATAAAAAGGACCTGCTACAGAGCCAGACAGGGGGCAGGAACGAAATATTGTGTCAAGAGGATCTGCTATGAACCTAGATGAGGGGCAGGGGCGAATTATTGTGTCAAGAGGTAGGACGATGGGGAAAGAGCGTACTGTTGGTTGTGTTTAGGCGACCTGCTATAGACCCAGACGTTGGGCAGGAGCAAAGTATTGCATGAAGAGGACCTGCTGTAGACCCAGACGGGGGACAGGAGCGAATTAGTGTGTGAAGAGGACCTGCTATGAACCAGACGGGGCAGGAGCGAATTATTGCTTGAACTAAACAAAATTTGTTCCAGGACTGACTTTGTTTGCTTGCAGAGGCTACAACCAGGGACTAAATTTGTATGCTTGCTGAGGCTACCACCAGGGACTGAGTTTGTTTGCTTGCAAAGGCAACCACTAGGAATTGAGTTTGTATGCTTGCAGAGGCTACCACCAGGGACTGAGTTTGTTTGCTTGCTGAGGCTATCACCAGGGACTGAGTTTGTATGCTTGCAGAGGCTACTACCAGAGAATGAGTTTGTATGCTTGCATGCTTGTAGAGGCCACTACCATGCACTGAGTTTGTATGCACTGCATGCTTGCAGAGGCCACTACCATGGGCGAGTTAATATGCTTGCAGAGGTTACTACCAGACAACAAGCTTGTGTACTTGCAGAGACCAGACACACCAGGGAGCGAGCTTGTGTGCTTGCAGAGATCAGACACCATCAGGAAGTGAGCTCTTGTGCTTGTAGGGATCAGACACCATCAGGGAGTGAGCTTGTGTGCGTGCAGACAGCAGACACCATCAGGAAGTGAGTTTGTGTGCTTGCAGGGATCACACATCAGAGTGTGAGCTTGTGTGCTTGCAGAGACCAGACACCATTAGGAAGTGAGCTAATGTGCTTGCAGGAATCATACACCATCAGGGAGAGAACTTGTGTGCTTGCAGACACCAGACACCATCAGGAAGTGAGTTTGTGTACTTGCAGGGATCAGACACTATCAAGGAGGGAGTTGGTGTGCTTACAGAGACCAAACACAGTTCAGGAAGTGAGCGTGTGTGCTTGCAGGGATCAGACACCCTCAGGGAGTGAGCCTGTGTGCTTGCAGGGAGCAGACACAATCAGGGAGTGAGCTTGTGTGCTTGCAGGGATCAAACACCATCAGGGAGTGCATTTGTATGCTTGCATAGGCTAGATACCACCAGAGGGTGAGCCTGTGTGCTTACAGGGATCAGACACCATCAGGGAGTGAGCTTGTGTGCAGGGATCAGACACCATCAGAGAGAGAGATTGTGTGCTTACAGAGACCAGGCTCTATCAGGAAGTGAACTTATGTGCTTACAGGGATCAAGACACCACCAGGGGTGGTTAAACCACCAGAGGGTGAGCTTGTGTGCTTGCAGAGGTTAGACACTACCAAGGAGTGATTTGTGTGCTTATGGTTGTGTACTTACAGAGGCGAGACGCTATCACTGGTTGCCTGCAATGATGCTCAAGTGAGGGGGAGTGAGTCTCTTGGACTCTGATAACTCGCATGAACACGATGGGAAGCAAGGTCGCTCCAGATGGACTCTTAACTCTTGGAGCCGAATTGGACATAGTAGACCAGGGGGAGGACAAGGATTCTTCAATGCTTGCACTTGACTACCGAGTCATGGGAGCCTCACCAGGGGGAGCACATCGTAAGGAGAAAGACCACTAGAGATCCTGACGTCTTTGAATGCTAACCTTTTGAAACTCTGTGCTCACAGTTATGTCGTTATACGCATTGGCCTGAGGACTGGCGTGGTGGTAATGAACAGAGAATCACGATGAACTGAACTGAAATGAACAATGAAATGATGAACTGAGAACTTGTGATGCTGAGGGTATGAAACCCGTTCTTGATCAGAGATGAGGATGAAACCTGTCATAAATGAAACATATTGGCAGAGCTAGAAACATGTCAGCTTTACTAACTGATTCCCAGTGACTGCCTTGTGGATGAAGATACCGCCAGTTGATTCTACACATAATGGTGCATCGGCATTGGCGTAAGTGACTATATTACGGAGTCTTCCCCGTAGTTTGCACCATAACGTAAATGTCGTGGTTTTTTCACTCATTAACGTAATTGCTCTCCCACTACGTGCTGTTGTCTATCTAGTTCAGGTATTGATCACATTGAACTGTCAGTCAACCTATCAGGTGAAGAGATATGTCTGCTATCTGCTATGGAGAAAGATCGTGTGCACCATTCTAACCCCCTTCACTGTTGAGAAAGGCGCCACCAGTTACAAATTCTGTTGGATAATGCTGGGACTACGTGAGGTGATGTATGTGAATTTTGGGCAGAGCTCGACGGGGAGTGTTACTGCCGAGTAGGTGAAAGTTGTTGTTTTTGAGCAAGTTTGTTAATGAGAAAGGAAAGGACCTGGAGGTCAGGGCAAGGACCTAGATGAGGCCTTGTCAGCGAATTTCTTATACGGTCGGTGTTGAGGTAGTGTTGATGTAAGGAGATAAAGGATGCTTGTTATGACATGAGGCTAAGATGAGGCCGACCTTAACACCATCGCTAATGGATAATGATGGGCAGTGTAGGAACCCAGTTAGTAACTGATGACGATAGGGACACATTACTGAGGACACTCGTGCAGGTAGGGCATGTGTTGCTGCAGGGAAAAGCAGACAGACCTACCTGGAACACCTGTCAGAATAGACATACATGTTATTTAACGATCACCCTAAGACCCAAAACACGTAAGTTTAACAGCTGTCTTTGTAAGAATACATTATCCTATAAGTAACGTGCAGAAACATACCTGTATTACACAACTTATTGGAACTGAATATTATCTATGATCATTAATGTATGTCTTTAGGTTTTGACCGGATTCATTAAACGATTTGTGTCATGGTGTGGGTCTGAAATAACCTTCGCCACCTTCTGACCATAACACCTAGTGTGTCCTTGCTGCTTACACTGAGGACACTTTCCCTACTGCTGCTGCTGCTGTTGCTGCTGCTGCTGCTGCTGCTGCCGCTGTTGCTGCAGCCTTGGTGGGATTGCCTCGTGTTGTGGCTGAGGCCTCGGTTCAGGTGCCGTTTCATCCTCCGGGGTTGTGTTACCACCGTGCACCCCTCTTTTTTTTTTTTTTTTTATTTATCTATTTTTTTCGCCAGTGTCATCCGTGGGGTTGTGTTGGCACTTCGTGCACCCCTCTTTTTTTTTTTTTTTCGCCAGTGTTTATCTGCGGGTTGCCTTGCTGAGGATGGTGCTGCTGGGTTCAGAGCAGACTCTCCATCTCACTCTCTTCGTTGTTACTTCTGGCAGGTGTTTCCCTCTCCTCGGCTGATGTCTCTCTCTCTTCTGCTGATGAGGACACAGAGGAAGCTTGGGAGGGGAGGGAGAGGGATTAGTGGGCAGAGGGGGACCTTACTTCCTAGGGAGTTAATTCACAGCTGCTTCCATCACACCCTCTCCTCCAGTGTTCTGAGCCCTGGCTGTGCATGCTACTGACCTCTGTTGCGTTCCTTCACTTGGCGCAGGTGGCGGTGAGGGTGTAAAAACCACCAGCACTCGCTGCTTATCAGTGAAGTTGTCCGTGACGAACCAGTAGCAATACAGCTAGCTTTTTGTTGAGGCTAATTCACGGTGGAGATCTTTCACTAGTTTCTCCAGCTCCTCCTTTCTTAGGTCACTCACGTTACCCTCGGCTTCCTGCTCAGCAAGCACTGTGAGGGGAGGGGAGGTAATCGGGGTGTCACTGATATGAAAAGACACTGGGTCAGTGGAGGAGGCAGTAGACACCTGCCGAAACGATAATTACTCCCAGTGAGGTCTAAAGCACTGTTCAGGGGGTGCTGTGAACTTATCATTAAACCCAGCTGTGACCTCACTGAACGTTTCCCTTTGTGTCTCACAACACAAGGGGGCAGTCACAGCCTGCCCTCTAAAGACAACTCTCTTCCTCCACACAAAACTACAAGCACCTAATAACACACACCCTTAACTCAAAAATTTTAAAATCATCATGGCGACTCCTACACCAGCCTCGGAGTCCCCATCTGGGGAGGGGACCATAAATGTCCCCAGGTCGAACTGCCTTTCTGTCGACGACCCTAAGTGTCTTGACACCCCCCTCAACTTTTTCTTGATTAACTTCTGCAACATTCGCGGTCTAAGATCTAATTTTCAATCTGTAGAACACCACCTCTCCTCTTCTAAACCTCATCTTCTTTTCCTCACTGAAACTCAGGTGTCTGAGGCAACTGACAGTAGCCCCTTTTCTGTTTCCTCCTACTTTCTCTAACCTCATTTTCGATCCAAAGCTGGATGCTGCGTTTATGTGCGCAATGACTTAACCTGCTCTCGTGCCCACGCTCTTGAATCTTCTGAGTTTTCCACCATCTGGCTACGACTACAGAGTCACTCTCATACTAAATTTATCTGTGCTGTATACCTCTCACCTAACTCCTCTGATTATAAGAAATTCTTTGACTACTTAACTTCCAAAGTGGAGCACATTCTGACCCTCTTCCCTTTTGCAGAGATCTCCATTCTTGGAGACTTCAATGTTCACCACCAGCTTTGGCTTTCCTCTCCCTTCACTGACCATCCTGGTGAACTAGCCTACAACTTTGCTATCCTCCATGACCAAGAGCCATTGGTGCAACACCCTACTCGTATTCCTGACCGTCTTGGAGATACGCCCAACATTCTTGACCTTTTCCTGACCTCTAATCCTTCTGCTTATGCTGTCACCCTTTCTTCTCCGTTGGGCTCCTCCGATCACAATCTCATATCTATATCTTGTCCTATCGCTCCAATCCCTCCTCAGGATCCCCCTAAGCGAAGGTGCCTCTGGAGTTTTGCCTCTGCTAGTTGGGGGGACCTGAGGAGGTATTTTGCTGATTTTCCTTGGAATGACTACTGCTTCCGTGTCAGAGACCCGTCTTTGTGTGCTGAGCGCATAACAGAGGTGATAGTGTCTGGCATGGAGGCGTACATTCCTCACTCTTTTTCTCGTCCTAAACCTTCTAAACCTTGGTTTAACACAGCTTGTTCTCGTGCTATACATGATGGAGAGGTGGCCCACAAAAGATACTTAAGCCTTCCATCACCTGAATCTCATGCACTTTATATTTCTGCCCGGAACCATGCCAAGTCTGTTCTCCAACTAGCCAAAAACTCCTTCATTAACAGAAAATGTCAAAACCTTTCAAGATCTAACTCCCCTCGTGATTTCTGGCATCTAGCCAAAAATATCTCCAATAACTTTGCTTCTTCTTCTTTCCCTCCTCTATTTCAACCAGATGGCACCACTGCTATCACATCTATTTCTAAAGCTGAACTCTTTGCTCAAACCTTTGCTAAAAACTTGGATGATTCTGGGCTTGTTCCTCCCTCTCCTCCACCCTCTGACTACTTCATGCCACCTATTAAAATTCTTCGCAATTATGTTTTCCATGCCCTCGCTGGCCTAAACCCTCGGAAGGCTTATGGACCTGATGGGGTCCCTCCTATTGTTCTCCGAAACTGTGCCTCCGTGCTTGCACCTTGCCTAGTCAAACTCTTTCAGCTCTGTCTGTCAACATCTACCTTTCCTTCTTGTTGGAAGTTTGCCTACATTCAACCTGTTCCTAAAAAGGGTGACCGTTCTAATCCCTCAAACTACCGTCCTATTGCTTTAATTTCCTGCCTATCTAAAGTTTTTCAATCTATTCTCAACAGGAAGATTCTTAAACATCTATCACTTTACAACCTTCTATCTGATCGCCAGTATGGGTTCCGTCAAGGCCGCTCTACTGGTGATCTTCTGGCTTTCCTTACTGAGTCTTGGTCATCCTCTTTTAGAGATTTTGGTGAAACTTTTGCTGTTGCCTTGGACATCTCAAAAGCCTTTGATAGAGTCTGGCACAAAGCTTTGATTTCCAAACTACCCTCCTACGGTTTCTATCCTTCTCTCTGTAACTTCATCTCAAGTTTCCTTTCTGACCGTTCTATTGCTGCTGTGGTAGACGGTCACTGTTCTTCTCCTAAATCTATTAACAGTGGTGTTCCTCAGGGTTCTGTCCTGTCACCCACTCTCTTCTTATTATTCATTAATGATCTTCTAAACCAAACTTCTTGTCCTATCCACTCCTACGCTGATAATACCACCCTGCACTTTTGCACGTCTTTTCATAGACGTCCAACCCTTCAGGAGGTAAACATATCACGCAGGGAAGCCACAGAACGCTTGACTTCTGATCTTTCTAAAATTTCTGATTGGGGCAGAGCAAACTTGGTATTGTTCAATGCCTCAAAAACTCAATTCCTGCATCTATCAACTCTACACAACCTTCCAGACAACTATCCCCTCTTCTTCAGTGACACTCAACTGTCCCCCTCTTCTACACTGAACATCCTCGGTCTGTCCTTTACTTATAATCTAAATTGGAAACTTCACATCTCATCTCTAGCTAAAACAGCTTCTATGAAGTTAGGTGTTCTGAGACGTCTCTGCCAGTTTTTCTCATCCCCCCAGCTGCTAACTCTGTACAAGGGCCTTATCCGTCCATGTATGGAGTATGCTTCACATGTCTGGGAGGGTTCCACTCATACTGCTCTTCTAGACAGGGTGGAATCAAAAGCTTTTCGTCTCATCAACTCCTCTCCTCTAACTGACTGTCTTTAGCCTCTCTCTCACCACCGCAATGTTGCATATCTAGCTGTCTTCTACCGGTATTTTCATGCTAACTGTTCTTCTGATCTTGCTAACTGCATGCCTCCCCTCCTTCCGCGGTCTCGCTGCACAAGACTCTCTTCTTTCTCTCACCCCTATTCTGTCCACCTCTCTAACGCAAGAGTTAACCAGTATTCTCAATCATTCATCCCTTTCTCTGGTAAACTCTGGAACTCCCTGCCTACTTCTGTATTTCCACCTTCCTATGACTTGAATTCCTTCAAGAGGGAGGTTTCAAGACACTTATCCACCAATTTTTGACCACTGCTTTGACCCTTTTATGGGACTGGCATTTCAGTGGGCATTTTTTTTATTAGATTTTTGTTGCCCTTGACCAGTATCCTTCCTACATAAAAAAAAAAAAAATGAAAAATCATACCTTGCAGCAAATATTACATTATTTTCACTATGTTAAAGAAGCGCAAACAGATAAGCCCAACACTCTCCCACCTCAACATTTCTCCATTATGCCTGCTTGTTCGCCCTGTGGATGCACCAGGAGTGACGATGTAGAGATATCATTTAACCGGTAAAGTGTAGAGATTTTCAAGGGCAATCATCGCACGAAATGGTTAAAAAAAAAAAAAAAAAAAAAAAACTGTTAGATCATGAGCATGCCAAAAGACGTGGGAGATATGATTAGTTACTTAAAGAATTTCACTTGCAGTTTGTGTTCTGTGAGATCCACATACAAGCAAATGAAATTAAAGTAATGCAGAGTTCTATATGTATCAACAGAAGTGCAGTGAACACTTTCTATTAACAATTAAAGTAATAAATTATATAAATCTTGGCACATTTGTGTTACAGACTCCTCTGCTACAATATTCACTTTTTGACTAGCAGTTATGATTTACGCAAACAAATAATAATCAAATTACTGGAATATATAGTTCCTTGTGGCTTCATATTCACTTTTTGACTAGCAGTTATGATTTACGCAAGCAAATAATAATCAAATTACTGGAATATATAGTTCCTTGTGGCTTCATAATTAATATTAACACAGAATGATTTCTCAAAACCTTGAAAAATTCAGCAAAAACAGTGTTGGAGTAAGGGTGTCTTGATACCTGGGTGGTGAGGCAATCATGGACCCCTCTGATTCCCTTGCCAACTTTTTTTTTTTTTTCAATTGGAACATTTGAATTCCTGATTATTTTGGCCCCCTTTTTGCATGGACCCATGGTGGCCTCCCCTAAAATCATTCTAGGGCTGCCATCACCATCCCTTAATCCATCACTGCAAATAATATATTGCCCAATTTAACCTAAACTAGTCCACCATATTGTAAGAATAGCAAATAGTTATTATGTATATTCAGTAGAAAAAAATAAATAAATAAAAAATAAATAATAAAAAAAAGTATCTCATACTGAGGTAATGTCTTTTATTTACTTATTCTTTATATATATATATATATATATATATATATATATATATATATATATATATATATATATATATATATATATATATATATATATATATATATATATATATATATATATATATATATATACAAGGGAACCAGACCAAAGACAAAAACAAACCAATTAAAATAGGCTCGCTATTGCATGCATGTAAATATACTGTGATGTTTGTCTGTGCATTGTCTCCCTCTTAGATATAAAGAAAAATATAGAGGAAATCATCTTTGCATTATGTTATATGATATTGGCACTCCATCTGTTCACCTAAAAGGTTGTCACCAAGAAGCTCCCACAAGCTTTCTCTTGCTTTATCTAATGGCTACTGTACCATAGCCCAATGGTTGTTGTAGCATATTAGCATAGTACATAAACAGTTTGTGATTTTATATCTGGGATATGTTGTTTGTGTTTGCAGAACTGGTTGAAATGTTTTGCCTGTGGTAGTAATATTTGTGATGTTTGGATCTCCAAGACTGTTTTATGTTTGTTTTAGTCAATGATCAGTCCACCTCTTAATATAATGTGCATCAATAATTGGTGTCTGAACAATTTAATGTCCTCTTTCTTGCTGTACCAATGAGATATAAGATCATGTAACATAAATAATTATATAATTGGAAACAAGTCGTCTCTCGTCATCCACGTAAGTGGATCTTTCTCTTCTTTTCTCAAAGTACCTCTTCTGTGTACTACTTTTTTTTTTTATTTATGGAAAATTATAGAAGCTCTACCTAGAAGGCTATATCAGTGTCAGAGATAAGTTTAGTAGATGCTCAGTGTAGGTAGTAAATGAGCATGATTTACAAATAATGCTTGTCAAGGTGAGTAAATATTTACTTTTCATAGTGTTAAGCATAAAGGAAGGGAAATTTGACTTTTTTTTTTTTTGTCTTAAACTTTTAAGTGCAATTCATACTGTATTCGTTCAATGATATTAATAATTACTAATCACTTGATATATGGAGGAATTAAGGCAAAGATGAAAACTTAAGATTTGCGCACAATTTTCCCTAATGTTTTGGGTAGACTTGCATAGCTCCGCTCACCAGATAGGCTCTGCCCACTGGCTTCACTCCACTGAAGAACAGTATGCAGGAGGGTTTCTCCCCTGTATCCTTCCTCCAAGTAAAGGATAACCCATAAAGTGTAGTACTTTCTCAGAGATGGCGGTCTTGCCAGGTTGCATATATATATATATATATATATATATATATATATATATATATATATATATATATATATATATATATATATATATATATATATATATATATATATATATATATATATATATATATATATATATATCATTCCCATGCCATAAATGAAAGTGTGGCTATCATACGATTTTTATTTTTGGATTCTTTCCCTTCTCAGAGTTCATAATATCAGACTAGGGATGCAGAATTTTATATTTATATTTTTTAAAGCTTTTATTTTCTCCTTTACATGCACTTTCCATAACCTTATAGTGTAATAAAT
This sequence comes from Scylla paramamosain, assembly GCF_035594125.1. Lineage (NCBI taxonomy): Eukaryota > Metazoa > Arthropoda > Malacostraca > Decapoda > Portunidae > Scylla > Scylla paramamosain. Next base: position 6,162,294 of record NC_087189.1, read on the forward strand.
ATTTCTCTACATTACAAATACTTATAAATAAACAAGAATTGTACGATCAAGAAAATGGTTGAATGTACATCTGGCAACACCCCATGTCTCAAGGCCGTGGTTACTACACCCGCAGTACTCCAATAAATGAGAATACTATGAATTTTACGACTTTGTTTTCCTTTCCAATTACTCTGGAATCTTGTTTCCTACTTTTTATATCCATTATAGCCATTAGATAAAGCAAGAGAAAGCTTGTGGGAGCTTCTTGGTGACAACCTTTTAGGTGAACAGATGGAGTGCCAATATCATATAACATAATGCAAAGATGATTTCCTCTATATTTTTCTTTATATCTAAGAGGGAGACAATGCACAGACAAACATCACAGTATATTTACATGCATGCAATAGCGAGCCTATTTTAATTGGTTTTGTTTTTGTCTTTGGTCTGGTTCCCTTGTATATATATATATATATATATATATATATATATATATATATATATATATATATATATATATATATATATATATATATATATATATATATATAAAGAATAAGTAAATAAAAGACATTACCTCAGTATGAGATACTTTTTTTTTATTATTTATTTTTTATTTATTTATTTTTTTCTACTGAATATACATAATAACTATTTGCTATTCTTACAATATGGTGGACTAGTTTAGGTTAAATTGGGCAATATATTATTTGCAGTGATGGATTAAGGGATGGTGATGGCAGCCCTAGAATGATTTTAGGGGAGGCCACCATGGGTCCATGCAAAAAGGGGGCCAAAATAATCAGGAATTCAAATGTTCCAATTGAAAAAAAAAAAAAAGTTGGCAAGGGAATCAGAGGGGTCCATGATTGCCTCACCACCCAGGTATCAAGACACCCTTACTCCAACACTGTTTTTGCTGAATTTTTCAAGGTTTTGAGAAATCATTCTGTGTTAATATTAATTATGAAGCCACAAGGAACTATATATTCCAGTAATTTGATTATTATTTGCTTGCGTAAATCATAACTGCTAGTCAAAAAGTGAATATGAAGCCACAAGGAACTATATATTCCAGTAATTTGATTATTATTTGTTTGCGTAAATCATAACTGCTAGTCAAAAAGTGAATATTGTAGCAGAGGAGTCTGTAACACAAATGTGCCAAGATTTATATAATTTATTACTTTAATTGTTAATAGAAAGTGTTCACTGCACTTCTGTTGATACATATAGAACTCTGCATTACTTTAATTTCATTTGCTTGTATGTGGATCTCACAGAACACAAACTGCAAGTGAAATTCTTTAAGTAACTAATCATATCTCCCACGTCTTTTGGCATGCTCATGATCTAACAGTTTTTTTTTTTTTTTTTTTTTTTTTAACCATTTCGCGCGATGATTGCCCTTGAAAATCTCTACACTTTACCGGTTAAATGATATCTCTACATCGTCACTCTTGGTGCATCCACAGGGCGAACAAGCAGGCATAATGGAGAAATGTTGAGGTGGGAGAGTGTTGGGCTTATCTGTTTGCGCTTCTTTAACATAGTGAAAATAATGTAATATTTGCTGCAAGGTATGATTTTTCATTTTTTTTTTTTTTTTATGTAGGAAGGATACTGGCCAAGGGCAACAAAAATCTAATAAAAAAAAATGCCCACTGAAATTCCAGTCCCATAAAAGGGTCAAAGCAGTGGTCAAAAATTGGTGGATAAGTGTCTTGAAACCTCCCTCTTAAAGGAATTCAAGTCATAGGAAGGTGGAAATACAGAAGCAGGCAGGGAGTTCCAGAGTTTACCAGAGAAAGGGATGAATGATTGAGAATACTGGTTAACTCTTGCATTAGAGAGGTGGACAGAATAGGGGTGAGAGAAAGAAGAGAGTCTTGTGCAGCGAGACCGCGGAAGGAAGGGAGGCATGCAGTTAGCAAGATCAGAAGAGCAGTTGGCATGAAAATACCGGTAGAAGACAGCTAGATATGCAACATTGCGGCGGTGAGAGAGGGGCTGAAGACAGTCAGTTAGAGGAGAGGAGTTGATGAGACGAAAAGCTTTTGATTCCACCCTGTCTAGAAGAGCAGTATGAGTGGAACCCCCCCCCCCAGACATGTGAAGCATACTCCATACATGGACGGATAAGGCCCTTGTACAGAGTTAGCAGCTGGGGGGATGAGAAAAACTGGCGGAGACGTCTCAGAACACCTAACTTCATAGAAGCTGTTTTAGCTAGAGATGAGATGTGAAGTTTCCAGTTCAGATTATATGTAAAGGACAGACCAAGGATGTTCAGTGTAGAAGAGGGGGACAGTTGAGTGTCATTGAAGAAGAGGGGATAGTTGTCTGGAAGGTTGTGTCGAGTTGATAGATGGAGGAATTGAGTTTTTGAGGCATTGAACAATACCAAGTTTGCTCTGCCCCAATCAGAAATTTTAGAAAGATCAGAAGTCAAGCGTTCTGTGGCTTCCCTGCGTGATATGTTTACCTCCTGAAGGGTTGGACGTCTATGAAAAGACGTGGAAAAGTGCAGGGTGGTATCATCAGCGTAGGAGTGGATAGGACAAGAAGTTTGGTTTAGAAGATCATTAATGAATAATAAGAAGAGAGTGGGTGACAGGACAGAACCCTGAGGAACACCACTGTTAATAGATTTAGGAGAAGAACAGTGACCGTCTACCACAGCAGCAATAGAACGGTCAGAAAGGAAACTTGAGATGAAGTTACAGAGAGAAGGATAGAAACCGTAGGAGGGTAGTTTGGAAATCAAAGCTTTGTGCCAGACTCTATCAAAGGCTTTTGAGATGTCCAAGGCAACAGCAAAAGTTTCACCAAAGTCTCTAAAAGAGGATGACCAAGACTCAGTAAGGAAAGCCAGAAGATCACCAGTAGAGCGGCCTTGACGGAACCCATACTGGCGATCAGATAGAAGGTTGTAAAGTGATAGATGTTTAAGAATCTTCCTGTTGAGAATAGATTGAAAAACTTTAGATAGGCAGGAAATTAAAGCAATAGGACGGTAGTTTGAGGGATTAGAACGGTCACCCTTTTTAGGAACAGGTTGAATGTAGGCAAACTTCCAACAAGAAGGAAAGGTAGATGTTGACAGACAGAGCTGAAAGAGTTTGACTAGGCAAGGTGCAAGCACGGAGGCACAGTTTCGGAGAACAATAGGAGGGACCCCATCAGGTCCATAAGCCTTCCGAGGGTTTAGGCCAGCGAGGGCATGGAAAACATAATTGCGAAGAATTTTAATAGGTGGCATGAAGTAGTCAGAGGGTGGAGGAGAGGGAGGAACAAGCCCAGAATCATCCAAGTTTTTAGCAAAGGTTTGAGCAAAGAGTTCAGCTTTAGAAATAGATGTGATAGCAGTGGTGCCATCTGGTTGAAGTAGAGGAGGGAAAGAAGAAGAAGCAAAGTTATTGGAGATATTTTTGGCTAGATGCCAGAAATCACGAGGGGAGTTAGATCTTGAAAGGTTTTGACATTTTCTGTTAATGAAGGAGTTTTTGGCTAGTTGGAGAACAGACTTGGCATGGTTCCGGGCAGAAATATAAAGTGCATGAGATTCTGGTGATGGAAGGCTTAAGTACCTTTTGTGGGCCACCTCTCTATCATGTATAGCACGAGAACAAGCTGTGTTAAACCAAGGTTTAGAAGGTTTAGGACGAGAAAAAGAGTGAGGAATGTACGCCTCCATGCCAGACACTATCACCTCTGTTATGCGCTCAGCACACAAAGACGGGTCTCTGACACGAAAGCAGTAGTCATTCCAAGGAAAATCAGCAAAATACCTCCTCAGGTCCCTCCAACTAGCAGAGGCAAAACGCCAGAGGCACCTTCGCTTAGGGGGATCCTGAGGAGGGATTGGAGTGATAGGGCAAGATAAAGATATTAGATTGAGATCGGAGGAGCCCAACAGAGAAGAAAGGGTGACAGCATAAGCAGAAGGATTAGAGGTCAGGAAAAGGTCAAGAATGTTGGGCGTATCTCCAAGACGGTCAGGAATACGAGTAGGGTGTTGCACCAGTTGCTCTAGGTCATGGAGGATAGCAAAGTTGTAGGCTAGTTCACCAGGATGGTCAGTGAAGGGAGAGGAAAGCCAAAGCTGGTGGTGAACATTGAAGTCTCCAAGAATGGAGATCTCTGCAAAAGGGAAGAGGGTCAGAATGTGCTCCACTTTGGAAGTTAAGTAGTCAAAGAATTTCTTATAATCAGAGGAGTTAGGAGAGAGGTATACAGCACAGATAAATTTAGTATGAGAATGACTCTGTAGTCGTAGCCAGATGGTGGAAAACTCGGAAGATTCAAGAGCGTGGGCACGAGAGCAGGTTAAGTCATTGCGCACATAAACGCAGCATCCAGCTTTGGATCGAAAATGAGGATAGAGAAAGTAGGAGGGAACAGAAAAGGGGCTACTGTCAGTTGCCTCAGACACCTGAGTTTCAGTGAGGAAAAGAAGATGAGGTTTAGAAGAGGAGAGGTGGTGTTCTACAGATTGAAAATTAGATCTTAGACCGCGAATGTTGCAGAAGTTAATGAAGAAAAAGTTGACGGGGGTGTCAAGACACTTAGGGTCGTCGACGGAAAGGCAGTCCAACCTGGGTACATTTATGGTCCCCTCCCCAGATGGGGACTCCGAGGCTGGTGTAGGAGTCGCCATGATTTTAAAATTTTTGAGTGAAGGGTGTGTGTGTTATTAGGTGCTTGTATTTTTGTGTGGAGGAAGAGAGTTGTCTTTAGAGGGCAAGCTTTGACTGCCCCCTTGTGTTGTGAGATACAAAGGGAAACGTTCAGTGAGGTCACAGCTGGGTTTAATGATAAGTTCACAGCATCCCCTGAACAGTGCTTTAGACCTCACTGGGAGTAATTATCGTTTCGGCAGGTGTCTACTGCCTCCTCCTTTATGACGCCTAGGAAATGTTATCTGATCCTGTAACCAATTGCTAATACATTAACATGGAAAAATTATATAATTAAGCATGAAATAAGTGAAGAGGCTTGCAAAGAGGTGGTGATGGGCTGCTCTTCATGAAGGAACGCTATTAGTTCATTTTTCTGCCACTCAACCTCTTCTGGCTCTGCTCAAGGAGCCTCCTTGTGACTGATAATAAACGAAGAGTGGTTTCCAGGTGGGAAGGAGGAAGGGATTATTTTGATAATTTGACCAAAAATCTTTCAAGATCTAACTCTCCCCGTGACGTCTTGCACCTAACCATAAACATATCCAATTACTTCACTTGATCTTGATCTTGATCTTGATGGTACAGGTGGCACAGGATCACTCCTGAGCCAGGCCTTTGGATCGGCAACTCCTGTAGAAGGGGGAAAAAAAAGAGAAACGAACAGCATCCTCTATCCTAATTGTTCATACACCTGGCACGCCACATTCTCTCCAGAAACTCTTTCACCGCCTCAATCATCCTTTCATTCGCCCCTGTACACAGTCCCAGCAACAACACCATCCACTCTTTTCCCGTCTTCTCCACTCTTTCATTCCTATCATGCCCTAACTCAGTCAGTATCACTTGCATCATCTCATTCCTGTCTCTGGCATACTTCACACACTCCAGCACTACATGTTCCACCGTCTCATCCTCTCCCATGTCACACATCTGGCACACTTTGCTGCGGGACTCAGACCACCTGTAACTCCTTGCATTCACATCCATACACTGTGCCCTCGCTCGGAAGAGAAGATCACCGCCCAGGCTTCCATCATACCATCTTTCATACTTCGGGGCCTCTTTCTCCTTGTACCATTCCAGGGTCTTCTTTCTTTCCATTTCATTCTTCCATTCATTCAGTCCCACACATTTCACTTCTTTGTCTATCTCATTCTTCCATTTTCTCACATCCCATCCGGCTCCCACTCTGCCTCCTCTTGTTACCACCCATTCACGCTCATTTTGATTCCTACCAGCCATTCTTATCGCCCACACAACTTGCAATCCATTCCTGTCTGTCATTCTCATGCATCCCTTCCTCCATTTGCTTCCACTTTCATTGCACAGGTACACCTTCCTTGCTATTCTTGCATCATCCATTCTCTCAAGCCTAGTCTTGTACCTAAATGTGGCTTTTGTCAGTCTTACTCTGAAGGTGCTCCATCCCATGTCACCTCTCAAGGCTTCAACTGCTGTGCACCTCGGTGCACTCAGTGCCATCCTTGCTACTCTATTCTGCCCCACTTCTAACTTATCAATTTCACTTTCATTCCATGCAATCACATCCATACCATACATTATACATGGCACAGCCACACTCTTCCACACTTCTCTCAACACATCATACTTACTTGCTCTCATCCTTGCCGCGCTTCCCAATCGACCTACCCACTGGTTTACCATACTTATCTTTTCATTCTTTGCCTTTGCACACCAACTAGGACTCATCCACATCCCTAAGTACTTGTATTCTTGCACCTGTCTCAACTCATTCCCTCCAAGTCTCCATACCACATTACTTTCATCCTCTGACCTATTCACAATCATTACTTTGCTTTTCTCACTGCTAAACCTTACTCCAAAGTCTTTACCTACTGTGTTGCTGAGTCGACAGGTTGTGTTAGTTCTCCTGTTCTTGAGGCCTTCGTTGCGAAGGTCTCAGAGGTGGAGGCTGAGTTCCATCGAAGGATCTCGGAGGTGCAGGCTGAGTTTCGTGAGAGGATCTCAGACCTGCAGGCTGAGTTCTATGAGAGGATCTCAGCACCTGTGGGAGGGTCGTGCCCCACCGTCACCTTACCTAGTAAGGCGACGGAGGAGCAGTGGTCGGTTGTGTGCAGGGGAGCCAAGAGGGTGAAGGTGCTCAGGGCACCTTCCGTGGAGACGAAGAATCCCTTCAATGTGCTGGAGGAGGGGAAGGAGAAGGAGGTGGACAGGGCTGGAGGAGGCAAGAAGGAGGGGGCAGATGCAGTTACCCTGTCCCAAGGTAGAGTGCTTGTGTTTGGTGATAGTCAGGTTAGGCACTTAGATAGTGCGTTCTGTGCTAGGGATAGGAAGCGTAGGTCGAGGGTGTGTTTGCCGGGGGCCGGGATAGGGAAGGTAGCTGATAGGCTAGACACGTGCTTGGAAAAAGATGGGACCAAGCCCATTGTTTTTCTCAGTGCGGGAGGGAATGACCTTGGTAAGGTCAGGAGTGAGGAGCTTATCAGGAGGTTTCGACAGGCTTTGGACAGGATTAGGGACAAGGGTGGGATCCCCGTGGTATGTGGTGTCTTGCCGAGGAGGGGAGTTGGTGCTGAGTGGCTGTCCAGGGCTATTACAGTGAATCGCAGGCTCGCGAATCATTGTAGGAGTAATGGATGGACGTTCATCGACAACTGGGACCTTTTCTATGGCAGGGACACCTTGTACGCCAGGGATGGAGTGCATTTGTCACGCCAGGGTGTTCGTGTTTTGGCCGAAACACTCGAGCGGGAGGTAACTGCACTCCAGCACTTTTTTCGTTAGTCGGGAGGGAAGAAGGGATAGTGAGGAGAAGGCAAGGGGCAAATTAGTTAAATCTAGAAAGGAAGCTAGCTTAGGGATGGTGAGAAATAGCTTAAGTGTTTACTACACAAATTGTAGAAGTATTCTGAATAAAATAGACTTGCTTAGAGGAATAGCGAGTGTAGAGAAATTTGATATCATTGCTTTAACTGAAACTTGGTTAGATATGTCAGGAAAAGTATTTAATCCAGAGGTTAAGATAGATGGGTATACAATGTTCTATAAAGATAGAGAAAACAGGAGAGGAGGAGGTGTCGCGTTATACGTTAGGGACACATTACAGTGCTGTATGAACAATAGAATTAAAACAGATAACAAAGCAGAGTCGATATGGGTAGCTATTAAGGAAGGATCGCAGTCGGTAGTACTAGGGGTAGTTTACAGACCACCGACCAGTACAGAGGAAATTAACACCTCACTGTGGCAGGAATTAAATAGAGCAGGCAGGTACAGTCAGGTATGTGTGGTAGGAGATTTTAATTTTAGGAATATCGACTGGAGTCTGATTGTGGGTAACAAGGAAGCAGAGGAATTCCTTAAGGTAATTCAGGATAATTTTTTAAAACAGGTAGTCGTAGAACCCACAAGGGGGAATAATATTCTAGATTTAATTCTTACTAACAGGGAGGAAGCAGTCATGCAGGTAGAGGTTGGAGGACAGCTAGGTAACAGTGACCATAGGGAAATTAGGTACAATCTAGAATGGGAAGAAACTGTTAGAAATAAAAACACTAGTAAAATACCTGACTTTAGGAGAGCAGATTTTGAAGAATTGAAAAGGTACCTCCAAGGAGTGGACTGGCAAAGGATGCAGGGTGAGGTCAGGTCAGGGACGGAGTTCAGAGAGATAAGGCAGGTTGAGGGAGGCGAGGTGAGGCTCCAGAAGGGAGGAGGAAAGAGGAAGGGGGGAGATAGGTGTGAGTATGTTGGAATGTCAGGTCATGCTGAAATGAGAGATGAAAGGTCGAGGCGAGTTGATGAGGGTGGGGAGAGGATGGTAGGGAACGAGATGAGGAGATTAGGTGAAGTAAATGTAGATGAATTGTATAAATATTTCGTAGATAAAGTTCATACAGGTCAGTTAGCAAATATCCCGTATAAAACAATAAGATCACAAACAAATGACCCTAAATGGATGACTGCTAGGTTAAAGCATTATATAGGGCGTAAGAGAAGTATATATAAGAGATTAAAGGCAGGTGAGGAAGTTTTAAGGACACAGTATAATGAATTAGTTAGATCAGTCAGGAAGTTAACGAGGAAAGCTAAGGACAATTATGAATTAAAGGTAGCCAGCCAGGCGAAGACGGACCCCAAGGGATTTTATCAGGTATACAGGACGAAAAATAAGGATACTGTAGGTCCATTAAAGGCAGCAGATGGGGAGCTGGTTAGTTCTGGGGATGAGATTAGTAAACTTCTGAATGATTATTTTTTAACTGTCTTCACTCAGGAAAACATGCAGGATATGCCAGATAGTGAACAGGTGTTTAGAGCAGATGAGAATGAGAAGCTGACGGATATTTCCATAACTAGGGAGATAGTGGAGCAGGAGATAGATAGGCTAAAAAAAGTTCAAGTCACCAGGACCTGATGAAATATATCCCAGAGTACTGAAGGAATGTAAAAAGATTATTAGTGAGCCGTTAGTTTCTGTCTTTAGGAAATCATTGGAGTCGGGTGAGGTACCAGTAATGTGGAGGCAGGCTAATGTAGTACCCATCTTTAAGAAAGGGGATAAAACTTTAGCGTCTAATTATAGACCTGTCAGCTTAACTTCAGTTGTAGGTAAAATGTTAGAGTCAATAATAGCCAGGAACATTAGGGAACATTTAGACAAACATAACTTGATAAATCAGTCACAGCATGGCTTCACGAAGGGGAAGTCTTGCCTGACAAACTTGTTAAGTTTTTACAGTAAGGTGTACGAGGCAGTAGATAATGGTGATAGTTATGATATCTTATATCTGGACTTTAGTAAAGCATTCGACAAGGTGCCCCATCAAAGGCTCCTGAGAAAGGTTAGGGCGCACGGGATAGATGGGAAGGTGTTAGGTTGGATAGGGTCATGGCTTGGTAACAGGCGACAGAGAGTGCTAATAAACGGCTCGAAATCCGAGTGGGGTCATGTCATTAGTGGGGTGCCACAGGGATCAGTATTAGGGCCATTATTATTTCTAATATATATCAATGACTTGGATAGTGGAATTAGTAGCGATGTTAGTAAATTTGCGGATGACACAAAGATAGGTAGATTAATTAGGTCAGAAGCGGATGCCATCGCCTTGCAGACAGACTTAGATAGAATGAATGAATGGAAGGATAGATGGCAAATGCAATTTAATATCAATAAATGCAAAGTGCTTAGCGTAGGTAGAGGAAACCCACACAATAGGTACACATTAAACACCCAAACTCTGGTAGGTACAGGGTACGAGAAAGATTTAGGAGTTATAGTTAGCTCTGAACTCCGTCTAGGGAAACAATGCATAGAAGCCAGAAACAAGGCAAATAGGGTACTAGGATTCATTTTTAGGAGTGTTAAAAGTAGAAGGCCGGAAGTAATATTAAAATTATACTTGGCGCTGGTCAGACCTCATCTAGACTACGCTGTGCAGTTCTGGTCCCCACATTACAGGAAAGATATAGGTCTATTAGAATCAGTACAGAGGAGAATGACTAAAAGGATACAGGGGATGAGGAGTATTCCTTACGAAGCGAGGTTGAAGCGGTTAAATTTACATTCTCTAGAGAGACGTAGGTTAAGAGGGGACCTGATAGAAGTCTTTAAGTGGTATAAGGGTTATAACAAGGGAGATGTAAGCAAAATTCTTAGGATCAGCAACCAGGGTAGAACAAGAAATAACGGGTTCAAGCTTGAAAAATTTAGGTTTAGGAAGGAGATAGGAAAAAATTGGTTCTCAAATAGAGTGGTAGATGAGTGGAACGGACTCAGTAATCATGTAGTTAGTGCTAGGACACTAGAGAGCTTTAAGAGAAGATTAGACAAGTTTATGGATGGGGATAACAGATGGAAATAGGTAGGAGTGTTTCATACAGGGACTGCCACGTGTAAGCCTGGTCGCTTCTTGCAGCTTCCCTTATTTCTTATGTTCTTATGTTCTTATGTACCATAGCCATCCACTACATCCAACACACTTTGAAGCTCATCTGCCGATTCACTCATAACAACTACATCATCTGCATAAAGGAGCACACATACTTTATCATTCCCCACACTTACCCCTACATTCATTCTTCTCATCCTGGCTGCTAGCTAAAAAGGGTTGGTGACAATATACAGCCATGCCTAACTCCTCTCTCACTCTTCACCCAGTCTGTTTCTATGTCTCCTAGTCTGTATCTAGCTCTTGTGTCCACATACATACTTTGCACTATGTCAACTATCTTTGCACTCAATCCAATCTTTTCTAAGACTCTACCTAGCATTTCTCTGTTCATTCTATCATAAGCTTTCTCTATATCCAGAAAACCTAGGTACAATTTACCCCCATCCTTTTTTTTCTTCTCAATCATTTCATTCACCACAAACATATTGTCCTCAGCTCTCCTATCCCTACGAAAACCATTCTGTTCCTCACCCAGCACTCCAGCTCTCTCAATCCATTTACACAGTCTTTCATTCAACACTGCACTGAAAACTTTACCTATTGTACTCACTAATGCAATTGGCCTGTAGTTCTTCAGCTCATTCTTACTCTTAAATCCCCCCTTATGCAACAGACACACTCTGCTCTCATTCCACTTTCTTGGCACTCTCTCTTCATCCCACACTCGGTTGAATAACTCAGTCATTCTGTCTATCACTACCTCCCCACCATTCTTGTAGAACTCATAGGGTATATCATCTGGACCTGCTGCCTTGCCATTCTTCTGCCTTCTCACACACCTCACCACTTCATCCCTACTGATTCTTTCATCCAGTTCATCTGCATTCTTCCTTTCCAGTGCCACACATCCTTCTCTCACACTAAACATCTCACCTACCCCACCTACTTCTTCCCAGAACCCTTTGATTGCCTCCCTGATTCCCTCCTTCTCTGTTATAACTACACCATACACCTATAGACTCTCCACACAAACACTGCCTGACATATTCTCACCTCTCATGAACTTGTACCATTTACGGCCACCTTCCATACCTTTCTCCCTTAAAGATTGAATCACAATCCTTCCACTCTTCACTTTAGCATTCATTATCATTCGTCTTGTCAACCACTGCTGCTTCACATACGCTGCCCATGCATTCTGATACTCATTTTCTGCCTCATCGCTTTCATGCCTCTTTTTCCTCAGCCATCTACACTGTCTACTCATTCTCTTTCGCTCCTTCCTAGCTGCTCTGATTTCATCATTCCACCATGGTTTACATACATTCTTTCTTCTACCTACTCTCACAAACCCTATCTGGTTCTAAGCAGCACCCCTCACGTCCTCAACCAGTTTCTCATTCAGATGCTCCACGTCATGCACACTTTCGTCGTCCCAGCTTCTCTCACTCAGATCAACCTGAAAGTTCTCCCACCCTACATCTCTCAGTCTCCACTTCTTTTTCTTACTTGCCACTTTCATTTCATTCCCACCCTGCATCAAGCACTCCACAACCAGCATGTTGTGATCAGACACAATATCAACCAAACCATCCTCATCTATCCACATATGCGACACAATTTCATGCATTCTTCCATTCACCAACACGTAGTCAATTGCTGATTCCTGCTCTCTTGCACTCCAAGTCACACGCCCCTCAGCCAAAGTAACATTCAGATTTTCCAGCTACAGTTCATCAACAAACTCTCCAAGCATTTCCCCATTCCTGTTCACCTGTTCCCCCAGTATTCCCAAAGCTGGATGCTGCATCTATGTGTGCAAGGACTTAACCTGCTTTCATGCCCACACTCTTGAATCTTACAAGTTTTCCATCATCTGGCTATGACTACAGAGTCACTTTCAAACTAAATTTATCTGTGTTGTATACCTCTCATCTAACTCCTCTGACTATAAGAAATTCTTTGATTAATTAACTTCCAAAGCGGAGCACATTCTGACTCTCTTCCCTTTTGTGGAGATCTCCATTCTTGGAGACTTCAATCTTCACCACCAGCTTTGGCTTTCCTCTCCCTACACTGACCATCCTGGTGAACTAGCGTTCAGCTTTGCTATCCTCCACAACCTAGAGCAAATGGTGCAACACCATACTCTTATTCCTGACCGTCTTGGAGATACGACCAACATTCTTGACCTTTTCCTAGCCTCTGATCCCTCTGCTTATGCTGTTACCCTATCTTCTCTGATGGGCTACTCTGATCACAGTCTGATATCTGTATCTTGTTCTACTGCTCCAATCCCTCTTCAGGATCCCCCTTATCAGAGGTGCCTCTGGTGTTTTGCCTTTGCTAGTTGGAGGGACCTGAGGAAGTATTTTGCTGATTTTCCTTGGAATGACTACTGCTTCTGTGTCAGAGACACGTCTCTGTGTGCAGAGTGCATAACACAGGTGACAGTATGTGGCATGGATGTGTACATTCCTCACTCTTTTTCTTGACCTAAACCTTCCAAACCTTGGTATAACGCAGCCTCTTCTCATGTTATACATGATAGAGAGGTGGTCCACAAAAGGTACTTGTACTTGAGCCTTCCATTACCAGAATCTCATGCGCTTTATATATCTGCCCAGAACCATGCTAAGTCATGCCAATTCATGCAGGGAAACCACAGAATGACTGACTTCTGATCTCTCTGAAATTTCTGATTGGGGCAGAGCAAATTTAGTATTGTTCAATGCCTCAAAAACTCAATTCCTCCATCTGTCAACTCAACACAACCTTCCAGACGACTACTCCCTCTTCTTAAATGACACTCAACTGTCCCCTCCTTCTACACTGAACATCCTCAGTCTGCCCTTTACTTATAATCTAAACTGGAAACTTCACATCTCATCTCTAGCTAAAACAGCTTCTATGAAGATTGGTGTTCTGAGACGTCTCTGCCAGTTTTTCTCACTCCCCTCCCCCCTTTCGGCTGCTAAATCTGTACAGGGGGCCTTATCCATCCATGTATGAATTATGTTTCATATGTATGGGGATTCTACTCATACTGCTATTTTAGACAGGGTGGAGTAAAAAAATGTTCTTCTTATCAACTCTAACTGATTGTCTTCACTTTCTCATCACTGCAGTGTTGCAACTCTTGCTGTCTTCTACCGCTATTTTCATGCCAACTGCTCTTTTGATATTACTAACTACATACCTCCCATCTCCCCGTGGCCTCACTGCACAAGACTTTACTCTTTCTTTCACCCCCATTCTGTCCACCTCTCTATTGCAAGTGTTAACTAGCATTCTCAATCATTCATCCGTTTCTCTGGTAAACTCTGGAACTCCTTGCCTGCTTCTGTATTTCCATCTTCCTATGACTGGAACTCTTTCAAGAAGGAGGTTTCAAGACGGTTATCCAGTAATTTTTGACTGCCGGTTTTGACTTTGTTCAGGGACCGGCACCTTAGTGTTTTTTTTCAGTTTTGTTGCCATTGGCCAGTGCCCCTCCTACATAAAAAAAAAAAAAAAAAATTGTGAGATGCAGTTTCCCACCCAGTTCTGTGCTGCATCTCTTGTGTCGCCATTGTCTCAATGTGTACCCGGCCTAAAATGCAATAAGGAAGGCAGGGCAATGATGGTAGTCTTAGTTTATAAAGAAAATAAACAAAAATAGAACTCTGTCAGCTTTAAATCTGCAAAATGCCACTTGTATTGTAATCTCTCATAAGATTCAGAATATGTCTCTCTCTAAAGGAGTTTAATAATTCATGAAAAGATGCTTCATACCTACTTGTCCCTACCGCCTTGACATCTGCTCATGTTCTTCTAATTTCTAGAACCTAGGTAACTTCTGTGATAGTGAATTCCTCGACAACTCCCCCTATTTGTTCGTTAATTAAACCCAAACATTTAGAAATAACCGGTTTTTTTTTTTATTGGACGTTGGTAGGCTATCCCATTGATAGCAACTGGAAACTTGACACCTTCCTCATTTTTTAAAACAATCGTCAAATCATTATTTATGAAGTTCCGTGTTGTGTCATCACTAGGGATTCTAATCACCTTCTCATAATTAAGTTGCCTCTTTACAAGTATTTCTCCTTGTATGTAGTGCATCTCTTGTGTGCAGCATTTGAGGTTCACTCTCACAGCTCTAATAACAGGGCGGGTCAGTACCATTACACAGCTCTGCCAAACAAGGCAAGGTCAATACCATTACACAGCTCTGCCAAACAAGGCAGGGTCAATACCGTTACACAGCTCTACCAAACATGGCAGTTGATACGATTAAAGATACTGATGCTGAACAAGTAAGAATCAACATGTACACAGTAAATAAGAAGAAAAAAAAATGTCGAGGTTGTGTGAGCAAGGAGCTTTCATAGCTTTAAAAATATGATAAATTAACTTTAAAAGACGTGACAATACGAGCTTGACTCAATCCTGTAAAACTACAATTACGTCAGAACAATTAAGTAAGAACCTGCATCTATTGTATGATACCTGGGACTCCGTCATGAGCATCAGTTATACCATCTTGTAAAGATTACTTTTAGCAAGATGCGAAAATTACTGGATTTTTTTTTTCATGGGTGCTTTCATGAAGAGGAAAAAAGACCCATGAGATCGAGCCACATAAATGTTCTCTGTTGCCCTTAAAAAATACGTAGTTATTATAAGAGGCCACCAGGGTGTTTCAAAATACGGGTCGAAAGCAGAGTTAGTGTGTGAAGGTCAAGTTTCTCACACAAACATAAGAGGAGTGATAAAAAGCGATATGCAGAAGCCGTGAGAGAGTGAGAGGATGAAAGTGAGGGGAGGATAGCAAAAAAAAAAAAAAAAAAAAATTAGAAGCAGCATATTGCGACGGAATGTAAGAGGCTGAACAGTAAATGGAGCTGCTGAAAGGAAAATTCATCGTACGATTTATTTTAATAATAATAACAATAATAATAATAATAATAATAATAATAATAATAATAATTATCATTATTATTATTATTATTATTATTATTATTATTATTATTATTATTATTATTTATTTTTTGGTTGTTGTTGTTGTTGTTGTTGTTGTTGTTGTTGTTGTTGTTGTTGCTACTTATCTATCTATTTACTGCCACAATGGTGCTTCTTGTCATCGTATTGATATGTCTATGGCTGTTGTCGTTTCTACTTGTCTATCCTCACCTCCCTCACCCACACACATGAGCTCCTCGCTTGCACAACCCACCACCCGTATTCTGTCCACCTTCATGAAGCAGGAGTTAGCTAGAAAGATACTTTGGTATTTTTACTATTTCAGCTCTCCCATTGATGCACTATAACACTCAACCTTCCTTCCTCCTTATCGATGCAAGAGTCAACTACTATTTTTTATTCCTGTCACTGGTCAACACTGTAACTCTACCTTTTGTTTGTGTTACCTCAGAGAGAGAGAGAGAGAGAGAGAGAGAGAGAGAGAGAGAGAGAGAGAGAGAGAGAGAGAGAGAGAGAGAGAGAGAGAGAGCCTGGAGATTTGGGCGAAGGCCAAGACGAGGCTTACTAAGCGAATTTCTTGTACGTCGATGTTGATGTGTTGATGTAAGGGGATGAATGATGCATGTTATGACATAATTGGTGTCTAGTCCCTGTAAGCATGCAAACTCAATCCTTGGTGGTAGTCTAGTCTCTGCAAGCACACAAGCTCACTCTCTAGTGGTGTCAAGCCTTTGCAAGCCCACAGCCTCTCAACGCGATGGTGACTCGCCAGTGTGGGGACACAGGCACTGTACACGGGCACTCCACACTTTAGGAGGGCGCAAACTGTAAAGGCAAAAACTTTACACCTAGCCTCGCAACCCCACTGACAACAGGCAAAGGAAACTCTTAGCACCGAAGAGAAGACTTGTAAGCATACAGATGCATTCACGTCCGGCTAGCTACATACGCTCTCGGCGAGATAGTGCACCTGTTTGTTCAGTCACCACTCACCACTAGTCAGCACAGGCTATGTACCCACTCGCTGGGCCGGCCTCCCGGCAACCCGCGCCGCGCGCTGCTCACTCGCAGCACCGGCACTCTTTTCCTGACCCACTCCTCGGAAGAACAGGCCTGCTGTTCTCTTGGCAGTGTCCGTGGCTTGGTGCCCCTCGTCTCGTCCCGTGGTGTCCGTTGTTTGGGGTGACACCCTCTCCACTGATGTTGGTTACAGGTTCCCTTGTCCGGTCACCCGGCATCGTCTTCTTCGGGCACGCGTCGAAGACCACCACGTTTTGACTATTACCGCCTGAAGGCAGTGAAGGTTATTTCAGACTCACACGATGACACGAATCGTTTATTGCATTCGGTCATAACTTGAAGACATACATAAATGGTCATAGACAATACTTTACATGAATAAGTTGTGTTAACACAGGTATGATTCTGCACGTTAGTTACAGAATATGTTTTCTTACAGGTAGTTGTTGAACTTAAGTGTTTTGGGCCTTGGGTTGATAATCAAGCAACAAACACGCTTTTTATGACAAGTGCCCTAGGTAGTTCTATCTACTTCTGTTCCTTACGGCAACACACGTCCTCCCTGCATGGGTGTCGTCGGTAATGAGTCCCTTTCGTTTATTAACACGTGAATTAATTTGCGTCGCGTGTACAAAATAAAAAGTCACTGTATCTTTGTTAGAATTCTTTTACTATCATGTTTCTGCAAAGTTACTACCGATATTTTTTATACATTTCTTTTTACCCGTGACTAACCTCTGGAGAGAGAGAGAGAGAGAGAGAGAGAGAGAGAGAGAGAGAGAGAGAGAGAGAGAGAGAGAGAATTACAAGTATAGTTTTAATAGTTCTTTATTAAATGGGAAAGATGCCGGTGGAGAAACTGAAAAAAAAAAAAAAAACGTTGAATTTGCCGCTTCCGTAAAACAACAATCATGTTTCTGCAAAGTTACAACCGATATTTTTTTATACATTTCTTTTTACCCGTGACTAACCTCTGGAGAGAGAGAGAGAGAGAGAGAGAGAGAGAGAGAGAGAGAGAGAGAGAGAGAGAGAGAGAGAGAGAGAGAGAGAGAGAGAGAGAGAATTACAAATATAGTTTTAATATTTCTTTATTAAATGGGAAAGATGCCGGTGGAGAAACTGAAAAAAAAAAACGTTGAATTTGACGCTTCCCTAAAACAACAACAACAAAAAAGAAAATATAAGTAAAAAGTAAAATGTAAGAAAAGAAAAAAGAAAAACTAAAATAAGGATCCTCAAATGACTCTACTATCATTGTACCAGCATAGCACAATATTATTAGATCTCTCCCGTCACTTGGAACGCCTCTGCCCCAGCTCCGCATGTCAACTGTTTCCTCGCATTGTCAGGCCATATATATCTCCACCACTGCAGCCAGAAAGCACACGAATAATGCAGACATAAATAGTCATTTCACAACTTCTACGTCTTCCCTTCACCGTCCTCTTCCTGTAGTTCTTATCGGCACCATCTTCTGCGACGCAGTCTGTTCGTGGTCTTATATCGGTTGGTTGCTTGTTTGTATCCCGTGACTGGTTACTTTTGAATGTTTATGTCATAGTTGGATGCTTGCTTGGTGATCGTTATCGTGTGGCCAGTTCATTGGGTTATTTTATGTGGTTGACAGCTTGGTTGCTCCTTTCTTCTTACACTGAGTGTTTGGTAGCCTGAAGTTGCTTAATTAATTTGTTTGGTTCTGTATGCTCCTGGATACAACTGTGTTTGTGTATGTTCTTTAACTTTGAGGACGAAATTTAATTAATTAATTGATTAATTAATTAATTAATTAATTAACGTTTGATGCGTTTTGGATGACTCTCTCTCTCTCTCTCTCTCTCTCTCTCTGACGAGAAGAAATAACACGTTGATAAACAAACACATCAAAACGGTCTTATACTATGATTGATTGTCTTATACTATGATTAATTACGGTTAATTGCTTAGTCTTAGTTCTTATATAATGTGATGGATTGCATGATATTTTGATTCAAGAGTTGATTTAAATTATTGAAAGTTTCTATCGATGCAGCTCAACATGGAGGTCATAGGGCTCCGCTTAAATTCAAGTGTGGCACTTGATCTGCTGCATTCAAATGTGTACAGTCTGTTAAACTGAAAGGTGTAATATACGGTTTTACTGAAAGATGTGATGTATGGTTTGTTATATTGAAAGGTGTCATAATCTGTACAGTGAAAGGTGTTATGGCCTCATATACTGAAAGGTGTGTCATATGGTCTGTTATATTGAAAAGTATTATGATCTGTTGACTCTTATATTGAAAGGTACCACAATATGTTCTGTTATATTGAAGGGCATCCTGTCATCTTTCATCTCCCCAGCAGCAGTGCCAGGCGAGGAGAGAGGTTCGCGCCCTCCTGGTAACTGTGAGCGGCGCATCTTCAAGGTCACTTCAAAAGTAAACAAAAGGGCGCCAAGGTGTATATAAAGAGATGACGTCATTATCTCCAGACCGCAGGGACATTCTATGGTGAATTATATAACATATTGCCAATACCTTATTATTGTGTCTTATAATTGCCTATAGTTGCTTTGGATGTAAAAAAAAAACTACATAATTATTAGTTTGACAGATGAGTTCATTAATATAAAAATTTTCAACAACCTATCAACATTTATCAATTTGCTTGTGAATTTAATTGAAATATATTAAAACGTTTAAATTGAAGATTCATTGCAACTTTCGATTTTCGTGTGTGTTTTTCAAATCCCAAAATTTCGAATACAAAAATGTAAAAATAAGTCAAATGGGTCAACCTATGTATCAAATAACAAAATAAATATTTTCTAAACATTTAGATGACAGTTATACAGAAACAAAACCGCTGAAACCAATAATGAAAGTGTTTATTTATTGTTGAGTTGTGTTTTGGGCGTGAAAAAACAAGATGGCTGCTGTGAAAGAGACGTTGAGGGGATAAATAGCTTGAAACTCCTCCACCACCGCCTACACGACCCTTCCACCCTCACACCAGAGCAGCCCAAGGTCACTCCCACATCCACAGTGCCAGTCTAAGTGCTAGTGGTAGAGGACACCATCAAAACACTGCTCTAATCTCCCCTGTCCTCTTTAGTGCCCTGCTCAAACGCCCATATTTGACAATCCTCGGTTGATTCACAACTTGTAGAGGTGTAATTGGCATGAAGCGTCACGTAGGTTAGTCCCGCGGTGGGTGCGTGTGTGTATTTGGCGGTGTTTCTGGTGTTCTGTAATTCACCGGTGGGGTTGAAATTCGGCAGGAGGGGTGGTTGTCTCATGGGCTTGGCTGATGTGGACATTCATGGGTGTGGGCTTAACTGTGGCTGTAGTTTCATGGGTGTGGGTTTACCTGTGGGTGTAGGGTTTTGGGTGTAGTTAGCTATAGGTTGTAAATTCATGGGCGTGGGTTTTGGGTGTAATTCCATGGGTGTGGGCATACCTACGGCAGTTGTGCCAAGGGTGGGTGTAGTTTCATGGGTGTGGTGTCATCTAGGATGCAGTTTCATTGATAAATTTATTCAAGTACACCCGTCTAGTATTTTTGGATGATACTACATTTTTCTGATAGACTTTGATGTGCTTCAAGTGCATCTAGTAACCGTTTCCGTTTTTTTTTTTTTTTTTTGTATAATTTCCTCCTTGGAACACAAGCAGAAATTCACAAAAAAAAAAATAAATAAATAAACAAACAAAAAAATAAATAAAACCTAACCAAATTAAACCTAACGTACCTTAACAGTAAATTTGATAAAAATTATTATCATGAATGAACAATTTGTGGTGGTAAAGGCACACACCACTGTGCTATATGTGACCCAAATATTTCACTGAGAACAATGTTTTCTCTTGCCATGAGACGGGTGCACTTGTACAGTAATACCATTTCCTATGGGCGTATTTGCCAATCGGGTTTTGGGTATAGTTTCGTGGGCGTACAGTTAAGGGTTTAGTGTTATGGGGTATGAGACCATTAAGTTCTGAAGCAGTTGTTTGGAATGCTATGTTTTGTGTTTGTTTTTTTAATGTGAATCATGGTTAGTATTCTCTCACAGCATGACATGCATACATACATACTCATATATACATAGTACATGCATATCTGTTAATAACATATACCTTTTATATAATTTATCAATCTAATCTGACACTTTCACACAGGTGCCCCAACTCTACCTCCAGTTACTGGTTATCTCTGTCCATGCACCAATTGTCTTCCTTATATAAACCTTTCTGTCATCTCACCCACTCCTCCAGGTGACCACACTGTTTATTCAACCATCACCTCTGTAATAACATTTTAACACACTGAAATCTTCATCTGTAATCCCAAGACATGTTTCAATAATCAAGTCTGCAAATTGAGTTGCTTTCCTTTTGTAGGGACGAAAGTCATCTAATAGTACATAAGAACACAAGAAAATAAGGGAAGCTGCAAGAAGTCATCAGGCCTACATGTGGCAGTCACAGTACTAGACTGCATAATTTGATTTAAATGTACTGTACTTAACCATAAAATTTTAATGATAGAAAAATAACTAGTGGATAAATGTTCAAGTTTCTTAGGATTTGTAAAGCAGACAAGGAGAAATGTAAAATGGGATTAGTGACACTATTTGTTATAAGATTCTAATGATAGAAGAATAACTTTAGCAGATAAACACTCCAGTTTCATGGGGTGTGTACAACAGACTGGCAGAAATGTAGAATTGATTGGTGACACTTCATTGTAAGCATGAGAGAGAGAAGAGTGAACTTGTGACAGAACATCTGAAGTACACAACACTTCCAGTCAGGCAAAAAGTCACCAGGGGATGGAGTTGTGTTTTGTTAGACTTCATCTTGCTTATCTTGCCATTACAATGTTCATACCCAAAGCCTCAAAATCTTTACTCCACTACAGGTCCATTAAGACACCAATTTCATGTATTGGTGAATCAATATTTATGAATTACTTATTGTAGGATGCATGACATATTGAATTGCTCCTTGTAAACCTGACCCTTATGTTTTGGCACTTCACTACTGCTTCACAATTCCCTTCTTTCTGAATATACTTGTCAAATCTTCTCTAATTGCTTAACTACTTTACCCACACCATAAGCACCTCTTAGGTAACTCATTTCTACTGCTCACATCCTGGACCCCAAACCCTCATGCCATATAAGACCCATGAAAACATACACCAGCTATAGAGATGCACTACGTACACAGTTTACACACTGTGGCTGTGACTTGCACAAGTGTAAACAGTTTACTTCCAGTGGGTAAACACATGCACACACACAAAGACACACACACACACACACACACACACACACACACACACACACACACACACACACACACACACACACACACACACACACACACACACACACACACACGCACGCACACCTGTCGTCCCATTTGTCACAGGTGTTCACAGCAGTCCACTCTCTCTCCCTTCACCCTCACTAAGTAGGCTGGAATGTTCCCCAGTCTACCTCTATCACAGCAGGAGGATACGTGCTTCACCAGTGATTGTTGTTGTTGTTATTATTTTCATCATCATTGTCATCATCATCATTATCATCATCATCATCATCATCATCATCATCATCATCATCATCATTAACATTATCATAGAGTGAGGTGTGATGTCTTTTCTGGGCCACTTCCTTTTAAGAGGAATCTTGGCTTTCTACATAGATAGATTGACAAAAAAGTAATTTAGTGTTTGTACATAAATTTTAGAATTAATTTTACAGTATACATTAATGTGAATAGCCTGTTTTGGAATAGTGAATGAAGCTGAAGTGTAACTTCATCTAAAGTACAGTATTTCTAGCATACATACACATACATCTAATCTATCTTTTGACCTATTTATTGATTAATTTATTCATTATTTGTATGTTTTGATACTGATTATCAATGTTACTTTGTTTCATTTGTTCACATGATGTTCAGTGTAATACTTTCTTTCTACTACATGCTGGGTTGAGAAAAGCATGCCTTCACATGCCCTATTGTGTTCACAGCCACAACTTGATGACCCAGACTGTTTGTGGGTAAAGGCAGTGGACACCTTTGACTTTTGACTGTACTACTGTGGGTGTATTTTTATCGGAGTTGTAATGTAGTTTATCTTGCTTATCCTGCCATTTCAGTCTGCATACCCAAAGCCTTGAAATCCTTACTGCACTACACTTCCATTGAGTCACCAATTTCATGTTACCGGAGAATCAAGATTTATGAATTATTTTCATTTCTTTAAAAAATGTGTACAGCTTTCATATTTGCTAGTCAGGTTAAATTTTCTAATAAAATTTTTCTCATAGAGCTGAGATTAATTTTTTAGGTATTTGTAAGTGCAGTGTCTGATTTGTGTAGGACAAAATAAATTTGGTTTGTTATTAAGATTCTTCATTCAAATTTATATAAATAGAATTCTTTTTTTTTTATCATTCAGTATTGCTATTTCATTATAACTCATATATGTGTTTATGTTAACAGCCTTAGATGTCTTGATGGCTAAACTCTAACAGATATCTTTAGTACTGAAGTACTAAAATGATAATTTACTGTTGGATTCAATTTTGGATGATACTTCTGACATTTCTTTTGGGACTGGCACCTCAGTAGGCCTCTCTCTCTCTCTCTCTCTCTCTCTCTCTCTCTCTCTCTCTCTCTCTCTCTCTCTCTCTCTCTCTCTCTCTCTCTCTCTCTCTCTCTCTCTCTCTCTCTCTCTCTCTCTCTCTCTCTCTCTCTTTAAAAAAATACACCTGTCTCCTGCCATGCCCCTGTTTCATACCACACTCTCCCCAGCAGGTTGACTTGTGGTGTTCGCAGCAGCCTTCCCACGGCCCACCGGCACCACCACCACCAGCCTGATTCCCATACACACCACACCATTCCCTTGACCGTCTCTTTCATGTCCCTCCAGCCACCACCATGTCTAAAAATGACAAGTCCAAGTCTCAGAGCTTTGTGAGTATAAGTAACTGTCTGCCTTATCTGAGTGTCCTTACATTTGTAAATTTCTGTCTTCTGTAGAAGCTATTAGATTTACACTTTGCCCAAATTATCCTTAGTTAGTTAAGAAAATAATTTATTGGTATTCAGTTCTGTAATTCTATCTTAATAATTCATTGTGAGTTTTACAAAAGTACTCTTTTTTATAGTAGAACAAAAAAAAAAAAAAGTTTTTGTCCAATTGGATGTTAGGGAGAACATGCTGTGGAGATACTGATATGTTGTCCTCACGTGAAAAGGTATCAGTTTACTTCACATATTGGATTTTTTTTTTATTTGCTTTAGTTTGAAATCACCCTTTTTCCTTGTAGGAGTCTTTTTCTTTTTCATCAGACTTTTACCACCATCCTGATAAGTTGACAAGCTGTGCCACACTCCTAAGGCATGACATAATAGGGAAAAGTCATCAGTAAATTGTGGGAACAGGTTACATGTGTAAATATGATAAATTTGTTTTTCATTTCACTGTATTTCATAATTAGACATTAATGTATGCATTTAATATCTTGGATTTCTGCCATTTAAACTTGCAATTTTTTTTATATAATGGGAACTCTTGATAGCAAAAATGTACAACTTTTCCGAATGATGTTGACTCACACCATGAGGTGGACAGAAAAAAAATTAAGCAGATTGGTGTTCTAGATGGACAGTAATAAGCAAGGAATTTAAGTGGGTAGTGTCATTGCTCATGCCACTGGCTCATGAAGAGGATTATTGAAAAGCTACCTAACAGATTCATTACTTTGAGTTGCATAGGGTTAATCTTCTCTCTTTGAAACTAAGTGTAAAGTTACCTGATAATAATAGTGATTATTTGTTGATGATACTATTATGAGATAAGTAAATAAGTAATTATTAGTAGAAATGAAAGGCTAAAATATTGGAGGGATGTATCCAAGGAATACAGTAGTCCTGTTAGTTAGAGACTGTCACCTCTCTGGTCCGGATTGAATGTTTGATGCAATCACTGTAAGACCTTGCATACTTGGAGCGCTTTCCACCATGCAGTGGTGACAGCCCTGCAGCTGTGGTTGTGCACATATGAAGGGTTTTCCTCTGCACCAGGGTTCTGTGTTTGATCAGGTGGCAGTGTTGTCATGGATGTTGAAGAGGCAGTGTGGTATTTCTGCTGAGATAAATAAATGCACAGACTTATCTTAATGAAGGAAATGTAGAGCAAAATTATATAATCAATGATTGTTAGAATAGTAAATAAAAGTTTGATTAGTTCACTCACCCGCATTTTTTGGGATATTTTAAGAATATTTCTGCAACTTTTTCCTAATATTTTTGTGTTGCAAGGAAATTTTATTCCATATGGCTGGCTGGGTATTTTTCTTTTAATTTATAAATCACTGTAATATTCAAGTGGTCACTGTGCTGTCATCTTGAGTGCAGTGGTTGATTGTAACTCCACATGGACTCCAAGCTGCAGTTGTAATGACAAGAGGCAATTGCTCTTTTCATTGGTTCTTTTCACAAGCCACTTCAGCCTATGGGTGCTCCCTCACCTACAAATTGTGGTAACAGCCACTGCATGTGTCTGCCTCAGTAAAAACCCGTGTCTCAAACTGGCTAGCAGCTGTGTGGTAGGAAGGGAAATCATGAGCTCCTTCAGTGTGCTGTGCAGGGAGAAAACTTGTGGCAGCATGTGGTAGGCTCCATAGTTTCCCATTGTCTTTGTTACCACATGGTGGGAAATGGTCCCTGTGTGCACTGCCTAAAATGTTCGGGCGAGAGCTAAAAAAAAAAAATGTGAAGGATTTGTCTTTCTTCAATAACGTGCCATCCTTCACAATGCAAAGTTAGGCAAACATTGTAAATCGGGAATCACTGTCTGTAATTTCTTAATTCCTCAATAAGCAAACCTTAGAGGAGTGGAGATCAGTCTTGATACCTGACCCTTTCATTGGTACCTATCACAGCCACACACATTACCTCAACAAAATGCATATCATAGTAGTAGCTACACCACCAAACTTGTCCACCAAACACTCAAAAAATCATCTTTGCTGTTTCTACCACAAGAATGTGGAAGCCTTAGCTGTTTTGTTGTTTATTTTTGGTGTGGCTTTGGGTTCCTTGGCAAATTGTGTGGATGGTCTGTGAATGCAGAATGTTCTCCAGTGGCAATTTAGGTGGTGAGTGTTTTTCCTGGGGGTTGTCGAGGAGTGGAAGGTGCTGAGACGTGTGGTCTTGAGGAGGAAGAGTACTGGGTGTGGTGTACTAACCTTAAACTTGCTGATATAAAAGCATATATCTAATCTGAAAATGTGAGTCCAATCTGCTCTTCAGCCATGGCTTATCTCCAGTTTATCAATGATTTTGCTGCAGCTAAATTATCTTGAATATGTATATCTTGGCTTCTGTTTCGTTTATCAATGATTTACAGCTCCAGAATTCCACAACGAACATAAAAAGCAGTGTCTTATCACTGTAGGAACATAATTCAATCTTGTGACATTACAAAAATGAAGTGGCACAAAAAATGTGTCCTACTCAGTTGATGTTGCTGTCATGTCTGACTCCAAAAAGGGGAATACTTTTGTTCATGCATTTTTATTTTTATTTTATTTACATTCTAAACATTCACTCCACTTTTCATCAGCTATTGTAGACTTATGTTAATAACAATAAAAGTCCTAAAGTAACTGATATTTTCTGTGCTTTGCTCCAAAATGTTAGAACAAATTTTTGGGAACATATTGTGGTGGTATTCCACTTTGGAATGTTCTGAAACCAGTCCTGACAATGGCATCATAATGAATATAATATTTTACAGTAAGTGGTAATAAGTTTACAGTATCAAATTTTATTGTCTTGATGAGCATCTGTCTGTTTTTGACATGAAAACCTTGCAAGATTATGAAATAATAAGAGAAATAAGAGCATGTCTGCTGCAATTCACACAGAACATTTTTGATATACAGATTTACACAAGACGTTAAATATTCTTTTATTGACTCTTTATGCAAGGGAATCCATAATTATCCTTCATGATACATGACAAAGTGAAGAGGACTTTTTTTTCATACCAGAGTGATTCCATTTACTGCAAATATTGTTACTTCTACCTGGCTGTCTTATCTACTCCCTGCCTTGCTATTCATGTGCATTTTTCTACCTGTCTAACTTTTCTGTGTATTGGTTTATATCTGTCAGCTAATCTATATCTCTATGTACTATATCTTGAGTGATGTATTTTCTTAAAGGATCTTCCTCAGAATGTCTTCACCTTTTTATGTTGTTTGCAAAATTAACAAGAAATTAAATCATCAGGGTAACTCCCGTTGTGACTTCTGGCACCTAACCAAAAATATCTCCAATAACTTTGCTTCTTCCTCTTTCCCACCTTTATTTCAATGAGATGGCACCACTGCTATCATATCTATCTCTAAAGCTGAACTCTTCGCTCAAACCTTTGCTATAAACTTTACCTTGGATGATTCACAGCTTGTTCCACCCTCTCCTCCACCCTCTGACTACTTCATGCTACCCACTAAATTCCTTTGCAATGATGTTTTCCATGCTCTCACTGGCCCAAACCCTCAGAAGGCTTATGGACCTGATGGGATCCCTCCTATTGTTCTCCGAAACCGTGCCTCTGTGCTTGCACCTTATCTAGTCAAACTCTTTCAACTCTGTCTACATCTACCTTTCCTTCTTGCTAGAAGTTTGCCTACATGCAGCCTTTTCCTAAAAAAAGTGACTGTTCTAATCCCTCAGACTACTGTCCTGTTGCTTTAATTTTCTGCCTGTCTAAAGTTTTTGAATCTATCCTCAACAGGAAGATCTTAAACATCTATCACTTCACAGCTTCCTTTCTGATCGCCAGTATGGGTCCCATCAAGGGCACTCTACTGGTGATCTTCTGGCTTTCCTTACTGAATCTTGGTCTTCCTCTTTTAGAGATTTTGGAGAAACTTTGTTGTTGCCTTAGACGTATCAAAAGCTTTTGGTAGAGTCTGACACAAAGCTTTGATTTCCAAACTACCCTCCTATGGCTTCTATCCTTTCTTTCTGTTAGTTTCCTTTCTTACTGTTCTATTGCTGCTGTGGTAGACGGTCACTGTTCTTTTCCTAAATCTGTCAACAGTGGTGTTCCTCAGGGTTCTGTCCTGTCACTCATTCTTCCTTTTATTCATCAGTGATCTTTTAAACCAAACTTCTTGTTCTACCCACTCCTATGCTGATGATACCACCCTGCACTTTTCCATGTCTTTTCCTAGATGTCCAACCCTTCAGGAAGTAAACATTTCACTCAGGGAGGTCACAGAATGCCTGACTTCTGATTTCTCTTAAATTTCTGATTGGGGCAGAGCAAGTTTGGTATTGTTCAATGCCTCAAAAACTCAATTCCTCCATCTATAAACTTGACACAACCTTCCAGGCAACTATCCTCTCTTCTTCAGTGACACTCAACTGTCCCCCTCTTCAACACTGAACATCCTTTGTCTGTCCTTTACTTATAATCTAATCTGGAAATTCATATCTTGGCTCTAGCTAAAACAACTTCTATGAAGTTAGCCATTCTGAGTCATCTTCACCAGTTTTTCTTACCCCCCCACCCGCAAACTCTGTACAAGAGCCTTATCCGCCCATGATAGGGGGGGAGTTCCATTCATACCACTATTTTAGACAAGGTGGAATCAAAAGCTTTTCAAGTCCTCTTCTCTAACTGACTGTCTTCAGCCTCTCTTTCATTGCTGCAATGTTGGATCTTTTGCTATCTTCTGTTGCTATTTTCACACTAACTGCTCTTCTGATCTTGCTAACTGCATGCCTTCCCTCCTCCCACAGCCTTGCTGCACAAGACTTTCTTCTTTCTCTCATCTGTATTCTGTTCACCTCTTTAATGCAAGAGTTAACCAGTATTCTCAATCATTTATCCTTTTCTCTGGTAAACTCTGGAATTTCCTGCCTGCTTCTGTATTTCCTTCTTCCTGTGACTTGAACTCTTTCAAGAGGGAGGTTTCGAGACACTTATCTTCAGCTTTCAATGATTCTCTTGATGTCTCTTTTGGGACTGGCTTCAAAGTGTTCTCTCTCTCTCTCTCTCTCTCTCTCTCTCTCTCTCTCTCTCTCTCTCTCTCTCTCTCTCTCTCTCTCTCTCTCTCTCTCTCTCTCTCTCTCTCTCTGTACAGTTTTCTTTCCTTTGGCTAGTGACCCTCTTATGTAAAAAAAGAATAAAAATAAAAAATAAAGGGACAGAACTGTTCATTGTGGGATATTTTGACAAATTTCTAGGATCTTGTTTAGAAGTCTTCAGTTTCTGAATGTGATAAATGATAGTAATGGTCTTGGGTTTCCTTGGTCAAAGTTGATGAGTATATTGTACAAAGTAGAGTACTGTACATAGTTGACATTGTACTTTAATAGTTAATTCATGGTTCTTTATGTATGGGTATATTTTAATAGTTAATTCATAGTTCTTTATGTATGGGATTGTTATGGATGTGAGTGAAAACTGTCAGTAGGAATATTTTTAATTCCTTTAAGGGAATCATCTGCAAAAAAAAAAAAATAAATAAATAAAAAAATGAGAATTCTTCTTTATATTATGTATTATTTGATCTTATTATGACAGTTTCTTTGCAAAATTCTCAAAAATAAAGATTTTACAACCCTCCCTTCTCACCTCTCCCATGGCATCACACTCTTCCACTGCCCAGCAAACGAGCATTGGATATTGCTTTATTATTACTGACAAACAGCGAAATATTCTGTTAACATGGTATTCACTGGCATCTCTAGACATCTGGTGACTATACCGAAGTTATAAATAGCACATATGCCCTTAGGCTGTAGCAGATATGCCAGAGAGAGGGAAGTTTTTTGTTCTCTCCACTCTGATCTCACTCATACATCTTTACTTGCATCTACAGACCTCTTTTCCCTATCATTATTTTGAGAAAGATCAAGGATCAACAAAATAAGATTGAAGAACCAGAAGAAAGTGGTGGAGAAGAAAAAAACAACTTTGTCAGCTTGCCTTCCCCACCACCTCATGTGCATGGCACCCAGCTGACCACTCCATGCTTGCTACCACCCCTTCACTCACCTTGCCTGCTAAGTGTCACCACTACCACCATTATCTCAGCTCCACCACTTCTGCCTCAACATCTACCTCAGGATTGGCTTACACACCAGCTAGACCTCCAATTCCACCCCCTATTTCTCTCCTCAAGAAATTGTTTGATTTGTTGAAAGGTAATATCCTACAAACCGAGAAGAAATATGAGAAATTCATTATTTCTTTTTCTCTGCTGCAGGCAATTGTAGCACAGCTGCAGTTTCCCAGTAGGGGCTGTAGGAGCACTGTCACAGTCACTCTACATCTGTCAGCTTCAACACAGATGTGACAGTTACATGTAACATGTTACAGTGTAACATGTTACATGTTACAGTGTGATCCTGTGAGACGACCCTGCTCCTAAATGAGTCTTCATGGAAAATTGTTTAGCAAGTGTTCAAAAGTAAAATGAGTGACATTTGTGGCTTGGGTGACGACTTTAGAACACAATTTTGGCAGAGAAGCTAACTTGATGACACCTGTCCAGGACTGATACAGACATCTTCCAGTCCATGGAAATAAGGTGACAAGGAGTCTGAATAAGTTGCTGGCAGAAAGAAGAAGAGGAAGCTGAAGAAGCAGCTTCAGTTCAGTGATGACTATAAACCAGAAGGGTTTTAGGAAAAACATGGGATCAATGATGGCACCTCCTTGTTTATAATGCCTTGCAAAAAAAAGGGGACCAGGTACCAGCAAAATTACTCTTAAAATGTCATGTGAAAACCATGCACTACTCCATAAGGCATCAACACATGACATAACATGCATGATGGATGTTGTTTTGCAGAAAAAAGCAAAAGTAAAAGGCAAAAATAGTTGTCTGCCTTTAGCTCCAAATATTGTGGTTCATTGTCTTTTTTCTTCTTTTCATTATTTCTTGTTAACCACTGCACCAATTGTAATGAGTCTTTTTGCACATGAAAGAATGATAAAGTTGCTATTTTTTGTTGAAAGCAGATTTTTAAAATTTAGGTTATTTATATTTATAAATTAGCAATATTTCCTTGACTTGACCATAATTAGAAAAATTCAGCAAAAAAGTGGAAATTTAAAAAATTCTTCTCAACAAATTGTTTATAATTGAATGTAATTTACTTGTAATTTTTTTTTATCAACTTTCCCTCAGAAATAACAAAGAAATATCAAAATTTCCACTTTTCAAAAATTTGCAAAAACACCATTAATGTGGTTATTTATGATGCAATATACATGAAACTTAACATGTAACATCTCCTCACTATTACACATGACATCAGAAATTTGTGAAAATTGGTTAATGAATAGCAATTTTATGGTTTTAGTCAGACATAATACAAATGTGTATGAGAACTGTGGCATGAATAAAACTGAAGGAATAGATTATGGAGTGGCTGAGTGGGTGAAGCATGGTGTATTAAAGTGACTTGGACACCTGATAAGAATGAATGAAAATTAATTTGTGAACAAATTGTACTTGACTGGAGTCATCAGGCACAATGTTTATTGAACTAGGGGACAGGATCCCCTAGGGGAGTTTGAGAACATTAGGGAGTTATGAACTCACCTGTCCAAAAATCCTTGAATATAAAGTATATGATGAAATTATTCTAAGAACAATGGATAGGGATGATACAGTAGGTGGAAATAGGTAGGTACTTTTTATATAGGGACTGTCATGTTTAATCCTTAAAATGTGGGTGTTGACAATAGTTGACACCTGGTTCCTGGACTGAAACTGTGGTGTCAACAATAGTTGACATGGCATTTTTTAAAATTAACATGCAGTCAGATTAAATAAGTTTGTCCTGAAGTAGAGTAGGCATATTGTTTTCTTTCAAACGATACCCATCCTCACTTCATTGACTAAATACTGGTCAGTCTATGCATTGCGCTAGCTATGAGATGATGTCAGATAGACTTCCCAACTCTTCTGACTTTGATATGATGTCTGCTAGACGTCCCATCTCTTCTCCACTTCCAGTCAATTTCATCCACAAGATGGGGTTCTTTGACCTCAACTCTCATCAAGGACATCAGGAATGTATTGAATATTAGTGAAATAGGTAGATAACTAGAGAAAACGGTCACAAGTATCATCATGGGTAGAGACACGGATACCATACTGAATGACTGCAGTGATGGTGATGGATATGAGATTGTTAGTGACAGCAGTGCTACGGTTGCTTCTCCAGAACCTATTTGTAAGGGCAAGAAGAAAGATCTTGTAACAAAGAAGGTCATTTCCATGGCAAGGATCAGTGAAGGAGGGTCACATCAGATTCACCACCAGTGAATTTGGATTTGGACCAGTGGTCCAAATCCAGCACAGTGCACTTCACTTCTCTTCCCCTCTTGTTCTCCGAGCTGTTTCACCTCTTCTGAATCATCATGCCCAAAATTAGCTATAGAGTGTGAAGAAGAGAAAGCATGCAGCACATGGTCATGGGAGGGAAAAATTATATTGTATCATGTCCACCTTATTGCTAGCACTCAGCCTCGCCACCACCACCACCAACATCGCTTCTGTGACCACTGCCACTGGTACATCTATTACTACCATTGCCACAGCCTCCACACCTTGCACCATGAAGAAACAATCCCCCTGCACTTCCTCAGATGTGTGTGGGAAGCAAAAGGAATTGCTAAGTGGACAAGAGAGGAAGCATGTGAGGAAGGTAACAGGCTCCACTGCCACTGCCGCTGCCTGAGACAATTTTTACAATGCAGTGAATGACACAATAGTCAATTTGTAACAACTTGTGAAAGTTATATCCTGTGTTCTTTGAAAAACAAAAGTGATATTGTTTTCTGTTTTTCATCTTTCCCTTTGCTCCACTGTGTAAATGCTGCATTCTGACATGAATGCTAGCTCATTGCTAAGTTTAGCAAATAATAGTGATTTGTACAGTAAAATGGAAATTAGGTGTTTCCTGGCTGTTTCATAAAAAAATGCATAAAAGTCATCATTTTTATTACTAAACCGTAGACAGAAAACCCACAAGGGGTGGACAGCTGCCCATAGTAATGTGTTTTCATAGATCATATTTCATTATTCTTTTCTCATTCTATCAATGGCCATAATGTTTGAAGGACAGTTAAGGCCATGTGTTATACAGTTATACTTCAGTCATGTGAGTTTGAATAGGAGTGAAGATATGAGAGCTTGAAGTGAGGTTGGCTTTTGCTTGAATATGCCTGCATGGGAAGACATGCACAGCAAAACAACCCCATGCTTTAAGGGTTAAGTGTGATGGCATCTTGTAACTTCCTTTTTTTTTTTTTATGTAGCAAGTGTCTTATTACACTTGTGCAAAATCATAGTTTTGTCAATTACTTCAGTCAGTAGGATGTGGGAAGGGGGTGCATACAAGACTTAGAAGCTGAAAGAGGGTGTTATGTAAGATAATTTGTGAACCACTGGTCTAGCAGGATGTGAGAGGGAGGCCAGCAGTGAAATGGATGAAGAGAGTAGATGAATATTAGGAGAGAAAGAGAGAGAGAGAGAGAGAGAGAGAGAGAGAGAGAGAGAGAGAGATGGCTTTAGAAATACAAAGTGAGGGACTGGAGAGTTTTCTGCCACAATCACTCCCTTGAGGGAAGTTCCTGGAAGGAGATATGCCCAACTGGATGGATAGCTAGATTAGCCCTTACACAGTTATTTGGCAAATCTTTTCATAATTACTCACCAATGAGACATCCTTTCTTTTTCTACAGCTACCTCCCAAAATTGTGCTAGCTAAAAATTACAAAATCTAATCTTTTTCATCCCCTTCTTTCTTGTAGATGCTTATAAATGAACATACATTGTTGTGAATTGTTGTACATCACAATGAAAAGGTTATGATGACTTTCTAACTTATTTTTTCAGTATTTATGTCTCCCTTGATTTCATAACCATGTAAAAATAGATAAGAAATAAGGTTCCCAGATGGTTTATTGGATCACAGTTAGCATTGTCAGGATGTTATTGTTATTTTTATCTCTCACCACAGATATTGGCAGTGTGGCTTTACTGATTAAAACATGTCTAGACCTCTTGTCATTCCATATAGTGTCAGTCTGTTATTGTATGCCTTCATCCTTTCATTCATTACGCCTCACTTGTTATTCTTTAAGCCTGGCCTGTTTACTGTATTGTTATTAATACTCTCATTTCTTTGTTCATTGAACCAGTTTGTTGACTGACTATATTGTGTGCTAGAATCTTATTGTGTATTTCATTAATATTAATTTTCAACTATATATCTTGCTGGAATTCTCATTCATTTCAGGCATGCAGTTCATTCATTACTCCTTCCATATGCGTCATTTGTTAACTCCTACCTTCCTTTTATCAGCACATCTGCCTGCCTAATTTTCTTCCCACAACTCTTTCGTTCACTTGTCTATTCTGAAATTTGTTTAGTGCATAACATGCCCTGTCCATCTCTTCTTCTTTCTTTTAATTGGTCACTTGTGGATTGTGTATCCCTTACTCATCACTCATTTACTAGTATGTGCCACAGCTCTTCACTTGGCCATTTCTGCTAGCTGTCACGTCTCATTCACTTGTCTCGTGTTGCAGCATCTCTCACTCGCCCTTCTCATTTTCTCACATCTCACTCACCTGTCTATGTGTTGCAGCATCTTTCATTTATCCCTCTCATTTCCACTTCCTGTAGCTCAACAAAATGGACAAGATGCTCACAGGCACTTCCAAGAAGAAGGTGCCGAACAAAGAGCGGGTCAGCAACCTCCCAAGGCCAAACTCGGACCTGGAGCTGAATGAAATGGAGGAGGACCAGTACTACCTTGACAACCTGGCTGATGAGGAGGTACTATTTATACTACTGGGGAAACCCTAACCTGATATAAGCCTTAGTGATGGAAACAAAAATGTTTTACTTATTTTATGTTATTTTATTTTATTTTATTTTTTACCTGTGGAACACTTTTTTATGCTATCAAAATAGTTATTTTTTTTCTTTTTCATGCTTTTCTCATTCAAGGTTAGTGTTTTTCACAATAGTACTTAATTACCACTGCCCTTTTGAGAGAGAGAGAGAGAGAGAGAGAGAGAGAGAGAGAGAGAGAGAGAGAGAGAGAGAGAGAGAGTTGGGTTTGGAATAGAAGAATTTTAGGTTGCATTGTAATCAGTCATCTTCTTTGTAAGCAAACTCATATTTCCTGATGGTTTTTCCTTTGTTTGAGTTAATTAGATTAGGAATGGAAAGTAGATTTGTCATTGTTATCAAATAATAATTTCCCAACATTTTTCTTGTTTAATTGGGAATTGAAAGGGAAAACTATGCCATGTTGTCATCTTCTGTGTTGGTATTATCAAAAGTTTCTTTCTCAATTTATTTTGTTTTGTTTCATTGTTAAATGCATCTGAGATCATCATTATTATTGTCATTTTTTACTTAAGTTTACTGATATTAATGGGATGATTCCTTTTCAAATCTAAAGTTACTTGTGTCCAACTTATGTAAGGAGTGTAATCCTTTGTAGTAAGTTCAAAGACCAACTTCATGGAGATATAGAAATTCTGAAAAACATAATGGACAGGAATTCTGAATAATGTTAAATATTTAGTAGAATCTGATAGAATTCTTGTGATTCAGTGCCATGTTAGACTTACACTAGTGGTTGGTGATGACCCTGATGATGATGATCTGCTTCTGTTCCTCAGGTGCGGGAGAAGTTCCTCAACATGATCAAGGACATGAACATCGCCAACGAGTCTGTCATGATGAACACTCCCCTGGACAAGATGCGTATCATGTTGGAGAACAACTATAAGGTGTGTGTGGTGGTTGTGGTAAAGAGGACCAGATTCTGAAACACTTCTGTGCTGCACCTCCACTGCTTTCAGAAGGCTCTTGTTGAAATTCACTTGTTTATGAGTTTTTAAGGATATTTTTATGGTTCTAGTGACAGACATGGTGAAGTTATACAGATTTTTAAGGATGTTTTTATACTTCTAGTGACAGATTAGAAAGATTTCTTTATTATTATACATTGTTAACAGAAGAAACACTCTTGAGAACTCATGCAATCATCTCTGTGGCCTTTGAACATAGTCTTGGTGATATTACATAGGTTTTAGATATGTTTTTACACCTCTAGTGACAGAGTAAAAAGATTTCTTCATTATTAACAGAGAAACACTCTTGAGAACCTGGTTAATCATCTCTGTGGCTTTTGAAAAATAGTTGTGATGAGAAAGCACAGTGTTTCTGAATGCAGATCAGAGCCTCCCTGAGTGTTGCATTGGATAGGGGTGGTAGTAGCAGTTGATGTGTGATGGGTAGAAGGGCATGGATGATGGGAAATGATGGGGTGTTGAATGAAAGATGAAGGAAGGATAGTGAATGATGAATGGTAATTGACATGATGAAAAGTAGATATGAATGACATAATGAGTGAATGGTGAGTGACAAACAAAGAAGGATAAATGGTGGATGACAGATAAGAATGACAACAGAATACCAGCAGCAAAGACAACAAAGATAAAGACAACAAGAAATAAACAAGTAATGTGTAACAAAGGAAAACAAAACTAACACAAACTGACAGATGACAAAAACCACAACTAGCAAAGATGACCAACAAACTTAACAAAGACAAGAGAAGCACAGTGACACTCCATCTTCTCTCCTCTCCAACAGATGGCCCAGACACAGCACAAACTGGACTCCCCAAAGGAATATATTGAGTACCTGCGGCGTGATGACCTGAGCCCCAAGGCGATTGTCAAGACCCTGGAGACTCTGCAAGTGGCTCTCCGCAGCAACAAAATCACATGGTTGCAGGAGTTTGCTCACAGTGGCCTTCGTGTGTTGCTTTCCATCCTCAATGAGTGTTACCGAGGGTAGGTGACTCATGCTTTGTGTTGCTTTTGGTCTGTCATCTTTTTCCTCTTGTGTGATGGCACTTGGTTCTATTCTGTTTGTCTTTTCTCTTCTGTTTTCTTCTCTGATTTAGCCTTGTTTGTGGGCTTTTATTTTTGTTGTATTCATGTCTGTCTCTTGTTTGTTTTGTGTGCTTACTTTTATCTCATGTCTGTCATTCTTGTGTCTCCTTTTTTTTTTCATTTTATTTATTTTCTCTCTCTCTCTCTCTCTCTCTCTCTCTCTCTCTCTCTCTCTCTCTCTCTCTCTCTCTCTCTCTCTCTCTCTCTCTCTCTCTCTCTCTCTCTCTCTCTCTCTCTCTATTTTATTTTATTTCTCTATTTTATTTATTTTATTTCTCTCTCTCTCTCTCTCTCTCTCTCTCTCTCTCTCTCTCTCTCTCTCTCTCTCTCTCTCTCTCTCTCTCTCTCTCTCTCTCTCTCTTATTTTATTTCTCTTTATTTTATTTATTTTACTTTCTCTCTCTCTCTCTCTCTCTCTCTCTCTCTCTCTCTCTCTCTCTCTCTCTCTCTCTCTCTCTCTCTCTCTCTCTCTCTCTCTCTCTCTCTCTCTCTCTCTCTCTCTCTCTCTCTCTCTCTCTCTCTCTCTCTCTGTTGTCTTCCTTCTTCTTATCACTTCTGTGATGAAGTGTGATTCTTGTGATGAGGTGTGATTCTTGTCTCTTGTTCTTTTGCTGCATGAATGCAAATGAATCTTAATTCACAAACATTCAGTGTAAAAATTTTTAGTTATCAATAGAATACTTTTTGTTTGTTCCAGTTTATAAATACAGAAATTACATTTTATGAATAAGGCCTCAAAGAAGTTGCATCAACATGTTATTTAGAATGCATTGTATAGAGAAAAATTCTTTGTTCCCAAATTTGTAGATTTTCTATTTAAGAAATATTTTAAAAAATGTCACATTTGTAAATTCAGATTCTTTTGTATATTTCTTGACCTCATATCTCATGCCTACAACCAAGAGGTATGCTGAATAATGAAGTGCATGCCATGCATCTGTGCTTCTGGTGTTTGTGTTAAATGAACAGCAATTTTGTCAACTTTGTGTTAAATGAATGGCAATTTTTTCAGGTTGAGTGTCCTAAGAGAATTTTGTATCAACAACCATTCAGCATGAAGTTCTTTGCACAGTCATGGTCATAAATCAATTAAGAGATTCATAACTATAGAGGTTTGACTCAGACCAACTCTTAAGCTTAGAATTGTGCTTAACTTCCCAAGTTGTGCTGAGCCTAGGTCTTAAGGTGCCAAAAATTTAAGACAGATCTGGACATAGCTTAACTTTAGGAGTTATGCTAAGACTAAGTTAACCAAAGATGGTCAACATTTGAGCCTGAGGTTGCCACCTCAAGAATTATCAACCTCATATGGATGTTCTCAATGCCCTGAATGACACTAAACTATTGGACATATATAGACTAGACCTGCAGGAGTGTTATTTGTGACAGATTTGGCGGGAGATGCCTTGGAAAGGTTGACAGGAAGGAGTGATGCGCTGACACTAGTAATTAAAATAATAATTATAGTGCTATTTAGTTAATGGCCATCAGTCCAGCTGGATTTCCTCTGTTGGCCTTTTCTGCCATACAGATCATCATCTTGTCCATACTAGAGAAAAAAGACAGTAAAGGAGGCATTGTTGAGTGGGAGTGGTTGGGCAATGGTGGCTCAAGGACATAAACACTGAGACAAAATACACATACCTTGTGCGGGATCTAATATGTTTATTAAAAACACAAATGTAAGTGTTCGTATCCTTACAAAGTTGGTGATAAATTATTATTTTTTGTTATTTAATCAAAAAAATGTAAAAAGCTTGTATTATCAACTTGAAATTGAGAAATATAAAATTTTACTGTTTTGCTCTTTGACCATTTCATACTGGGGCTTAAGAGTTTGGCTTAACACAATTTTAAGCATGCTTAGGAGATAAGCACAAGACTGAGGAGACTGAGATGAACTCTGGGAATCTTTTTTAATACGTCCCCACCCTCATTTCAGCTGTGTTTAGTGTTTTTCCCTTGGTCTTAAGTTTTAAATGTGTTTGGAATCTGATGGTTGTCTACTCTCTCTTTCTTAAGATCATCATCAGCTGAAATAAGGACTCATGATTAAAGTAAAACTAAGACATGATGGAAAGGAATGTGGAAAGCTATACAACTTCTAGCTATGACTGAACCATTTTTTGCTGCATTGAAATTCTTATGTTGCCTTTCATTAAAAATCTTTACTTTGCTTGATGCATATTTTTATCTAAAGTTGTAAATTTTTTTTTATAATAGTTATCAAGGAATTATTGATAATAGCACCTGTAGTATTTGATGAAACCTTTGCACAGTTCACTGTTAGGAGTATGAGATGCTTTTGCTGAATTATGACTGCCATGGAACAGAGGTACAGAAGTACACCTGGGAGGGAATATTTAGGGAAAGTCTATCATACAGTGGACCTTCAGTTTTTCAAACTTTAATTTTTCTTGTTTTGGAAACTCAGATAGAATCTTGATGTGAAAAAAATTGAAATCAAGTAAACTACAAATCTAATTTTGTGTTATTGCAATGCCATTACATAGGCTTAAAAATCATTATTCTGGATCTGTGCCATAAATCCATCATAAACATTTTCTTACTGTTTGTCATATTTTAATTGTTAAAGTACAAGATTTTTAAATATTTTTAACAATCTGCTCCCCATGCCATTGAGGCCCACGTTCAGAAACTCTTTGCTCTCTCACCACCACTATTTTCATAAGTCAAAGATGATTAGCTGGGTTCTTAAGAGTGTTTATCCCATTTATAATGTAGAAATTCTTAATTTTTCATTTGAACCATAAAAATATTTAAAAAACCTATGTGATTTCAACTAGAGCGTTTTGAACGTAGTTGAGGTGCAGGCAGAAGCGTTTCAGAATATGGTTCTTAAGCCCAGAAAATTTAGGGTTCATCGTGTGTGAAATAGGTCTTGTAACAGCTGTGTGTGTGTGTGTGTGTGTGTGTGTTTGTGTTTAGCTACTCAAATTCATGTATCGTGCAGTCACAAGTCTAAGTCTTGTTTTTTTCTCTAAATCATTTCATGTTTCCTGTGCCTGTAAATATTTATGAAACATTAACCACATTTTTCTTTTCTTTTTGTCTATGATTTCATTACCTAGTTAACTGCAAAGGTGAGTAATTTTTTATTTATTTGAGAACCACTGGTGTAAGCAATTAAGGACAGAGAAATGGGAGAGAATAAGAAAGGCAGAGATCAGTAGAATAAAGGAGGAGAGGAAGGTATAAGAATTATTAATGCATGGGAGAAATGTAGAAGGAATTGATGAGAGAAAAGAGAAGGAGGATGAAGAGGGATCACAGAGAGTTAGCAGAAGTATTCACTCACCTTCACCTGTATTAGTACACAGCCCAAGAAAACACTAATCATTTGATGGTACTGCTGATGTTTTGCATTTCTTTTGCTTAATTGCACATGGAAGTTTGTGTTTTAATAATGTTCTTATAAATTTAGGTGAATCACAATTTGTGAATATGATGTTATAATAGCATGCACAAGTTGAAAATGTATAAAGTAAGAACACAATATATTTTGGATTTTCTATTTTAGTGCATTTTCAGATTTTGATCTCTAAATGTGAATCCTGCTGTCAGACTGGGACAAAGGTTAAAATGGTATTTAATATGCAAATTTGAGGAATCTGTGAATCCAGAGTTGGTAAAAGCTATTTGCTTGCAACTGTTTGTACTTGGTGGTTTGTTAATATGGTGGGAAGTTTGTTGGAATTGTTTGCCTTGAATTGCTTCAGTACTCTTTTCTTGTAGGTGACTGTGCATGTGTGACACTCCAGTCTTAAGTAATTTGTTGCAGTAAGTTTTGATCATGAGTTTCTTCACTGAGTTGCTTATTGACATGATGTAAATTACACCATTAATTCACTTTAAAAATCAATGTTTCACTTATGTAACTTATATTCTAATCAGTCTGCCAAAATGAAGCAGTTATTTGTATTAATGAGATCGTTTTTCTGTTGCAGCGGTAACAACAACCGCCAGTGGGACAACATCCAGTTTGAGGCCATCAAATGTTTGAAGGTGATTTGTAACAATATTGCTGGTATCAAGGAGTTCTTCAGGCAGTCTGAAGGTTTCACCCTCCTGGCCCAGAGTCTGAACCCCTCTAAGCCAAACATCATGCTGGAAGTGCTGCGCCTCATGAGCAGCTTCTGCCTCCCTCTGTGGCAGCAGGACGGGCTGGACGGCCACAGGGAGGTGCTGGACGCCATCACCATTGTTGGGGAGCTGAAGAAACAGGAGCGCTTCACTCCGATCATCATGGGCCTGGGGATGCAGGACAATGACCTCCTCCGCCTCAACTGTCTCTCCATGGTCAACTCCATCATCAACTTTGTTCCCGATGACAACCTGGACTTCCGGCTACACCTGCGCAATGAGTTCATGCGGACAGGACTGCACGACCTGCTGGAAATCCTGGAGAGCAGTGAGCATGTAGACATGAGGAAGCAACTGGAGGTGTTCCACAAGTCTCGCCTGGAAGACTTCGAGGATTGGCAGGATCGCTTCATGATCCACGTGGATGAGATGGACGATCTTGAACGCTGCTTTGAAGTGCTCAAGAACCAGGTGCAGGACTCTAATTGTGAGACGCCAATGTTGTCCATCCTGCAGCACCTGGCCTTCATCAGGGATGATGAGAACTCCCGCTCTGCCTACTATAAGCTGATTGAGGAGTGCATATCACAGATAGTCCTGCACCGCAATGGCTGTGACCCAGACTTCAGGGCCACCAAGCGGTTTGAGATCAAGGTGGACCAGCTGCTGGACCAGTTCAAAGAGGAGACGCGCACCAAGAATGAGAAGGTGACATCGGAGTACCAGGCCCAGCTTGAGAACGCCCTCACTAAGAACCAGAAACTGGAGGCTGAGCTGGCCCTGGCCAAGTCCCAGCTGGAGGAGGCCATGCGCACTGGTGGCGAGGTGGCCAAAAAGGGTGGCTTGCCTGTTGTTCCTGGCCTGGAGCAGAGGATTGCTGGCCCACCACCACCACCACCACCACCCGGCGCTGGCGGACCACCACCACCACCACCACCTCCAGGCATGGGAGGTCCTCCACCACCACCACCAATGCCTGGCATGGGAGGACCCCCACCTCCCCCCCCACTGCCTGGTATGGGGGGACCTCCTCCCCCACCTCCACCCCCAGGCATGGGTGGTCCTCCCCCTCCTCCACCACCCCCAGGTATGGGTGGACCACCACCTCCTCCCCTGCCAGGCATGGGAGGTCCCCCACCACCGCCAGGAATGGGTCC
This sequence comes from Scylla paramamosain, assembly GCF_035594125.1. Lineage (NCBI taxonomy): Eukaryota > Metazoa > Arthropoda > Malacostraca > Decapoda > Portunidae > Scylla > Scylla paramamosain. The sequence continues at coordinate 6,204,103 of NC_087189.1, forward strand.
ACCAGGCTTCCCCCGCATGCCCTGCGCCCCGGCACTGCCCTTCGGCATGACCCTCAAGAGAACCATGAAGCCGCCAGCACAAACCAAGCGGCTGCAGTGGAGCAAGCTGGTACCAACGCGCATGAGCGAGAACAGCCTGTGGGTGCGGCTCAACAAGAAGGACTCGGCCATCCGCCAGGAAGTGCTGAAGGACCTCAGTGAGCAGTTTGCAGTGAAGCAGGTGCGGCGGAAGGATCCTGAGCAGACAGAGAAGCCGGCCAAACGGGACAAGGAGCTGAGGGTGCTGGACCAGAAAACCAACCAGAACCTGTCCATTGCTCTCAGGGGACAGTTCAAGCACATGAGTGTAGATGATGTCCGGCTGGCCATCCTGCAGTGCGATGAGTCCATCCTGTGCACAGACTCAGAGGGCAAGCCTGATGCGGCCACTCTGCAGACCCTGATAGTATCTCTGCCAGACCACGATGTCATCAACAAGGTGGTGGCACTGGAGGAACCCGGGGACGACCTGGCTGAGGGTGAGCTGTTCCTGCACCGCATTGGCCGCATCAAGAAGCTGGTGCCACTGCTCAGGAATATGGCCTTCAAGACAGAGTATCCTGCACTGGTCAAGGAGACGCGCCTTGACATTGTCAACACAAAGGCCGCCCTTGATGAGCTGTCCAACTCCAAGAAGTTTGAACGTGTGCTGGCATACATCCTGGAGTTTGGTAATGTGCTCAACTCAGGCTCCAAGAATGCTGACACTGTGGGCTTTGATATCAGTTTCCTTCCCAAACTTTCTAATACCAAAAATGCTGATGGACACACCTTGCTCCATTACCTTGCTGACACACTCATGAGGGAGGAGGCAGAGAGTTCAGACTTTGAGGACGGACTCCTCCACTTTGCTGATGCAGAGAGAGTCAATGTTGATGTGGTGAAAGCAAACATTGATAAGATGAAGAAGGAAATTAAAAACATTGGCAATGACCTGCAGAGGCACACCAAGCAGGACCCAGAGGACAGGTGTGTGTGCGTGTGTGTGTGTGTGTGTGTGTGTGTGTGTGTGTGTGTGTGTGTGTGTGTGTGTGTGTGTGTGTTTTTCTTTGTGTTTGTTTTATGTTCTCATCTGCTGATCTTACCTAATGATTTAGGAATTTGAAGCCTCTTTTTTGTGCTTATCTTTAGATTTATGATTTTTTTTTTTTTCAGTGTGTGTGTGTGTGTGTGTGTGTGTGTGTGTGTGTGTGTGTGTGTGTGTGTGTGTGTGTGTCTGTGTGTGTGTGTGGGGTTCTCCCACTTCTGTTATCTTCCAAAGTTCTGATTAATATGAACGCAGTATATTATTTTTCATGTTTTGTGAGCCAGGTGATCCCACTCTGTTAAAAACTGGTTTTCCTGACAGGTTCAAGGAGAAGTTTGAGGAGTTCTACCATGATGCAGAGAAGGACATAGCACTCTTGGAAACAGAGTTTGACATGATGCAGAAGAAGTATGAGTATGTGGCTGAACTGTTTACTTTTGATGTCAACAAGTACTCACAGGAGGAGTTCTTCAGGGACATCAACAGATTCATAGTTTCATACAAGGTGGGTTAGTGGGTTGGTGGTGTAAGATGTAATGAACTATGTGGTGTAACATTGCATTACATATACATATATAAATACATCAGCACCCTGCTCATGGTGTACTTGGATGTGTGTAACCATGGCATGAAGTGATACTTGAACCAGTATTCAGAAACACTTTGCTCTCTTACCATGACTGTTTTCAAAGGTTACAGAGATGATTGGTTCTCAAGAGTGCTCCTGTAGAAATGTTAATCTCACTAGAACCATAAAAACATCCTTAAAACCCACATAATTTCAACTAGCGGCTTTTTGAAAGTATTAGAGGTTCGGTAAAAAAGTGTTTCAGAATATGGTCCTTGTTTTCTGGCTTTGGTTGAAAAACATTGAGGTATCTTGGCTCAAACAACCATTGAGTACCACATGTTGCTAATATGACCTTGGCTTCAATACTCATCTGAGCTTTCTGGTGTGACTATTTTATGAATGTGTTTCCGAGGTGTTCATGGAGACATGGCTTGGTAGTGCCCTGTGGAATCCTGTCATGGCCACACTGTTAAGGATATGTGGTTTCTGGATGTTTATTGTTTCTGTTAAATGTGAATGAATAGAAGTTATCTTTTCTATGAACTGGTTTTCTTTGTATTGGTATAAATAGATGCCACCCAATATGTGATGTATAAAGTTGGGTATGATCATGTGCTTTTGTATTAAGCTGATCTAATGTGTTAACACTTGCTGATTTTCTTTGCTCTGCAGTTTGGGAGTGTTGTGTTGGTGCTGAAAGATGCAGACATGTTACACACAACACCTAAACTAAATTGTATAACTTTTTTCTTTTTCTTTTCTGCTACATTTGTTAACAAGGTATCTGTCTTTTTTTTATTTTTATGTTATATTCAAGGTGAATGTTTATATCAGTGGAAAGTTGATAGATCCTGTACATCACTTATTATTGATGCTTCTAATCCTTGCCTCTTTTGATATGTTTAATGTTATCACTATTATCACATTTCCTATATAGAGTATGTGTTCCAGATAGAGAGAGAAAGACTGGATAAAGATAATGCAATGCTGACAAGAATTTGAGAGAGAGAGAGAGAGAGAGAGAGAGAGAGAGAGAGAGAGAGAGAGAGAGAGAGAGAGAGAGAGAGAGAGAGAGAGAGAGAGAGGGGGGGGGGGAGGACAGATTAAAAAGGCCTTATAGACAACCATCCCCAAGCAGCAACAACAACAAAAACAACAGTAACATTTCTCTGGCAACAGACTGCAAAGGAGCAAATCATCAAGGAGGAGGACAAGCGGCGCAGGGACCAGGAGGCACGGGAGAGAGCTGAGAGGGAGAAGGCAGAGAGGGCCGAGAGGGACACAAGACAGAGGGCGCTGCATGATGTGACCAATGACCAGAGCAACACAGAGGTGATGGATCAGCTGGTGCAACTCATCAACACAGGACAAGCATTTGACGTAATGGGGGCTGGGCGCAGGCGACGACCGGGCAAGACCACAGGTTAGTGCAAGGCCAGCTGGAAGTGTTGGTTTGTGTATGTTGTGTCTGTGTTCATCTGCTGTGCCCCTCTTCTCTGTCTTCCTTTTTTTTTCTCTTTTTTTTTTTTATGCATCTGTTTAGTTTTCAGTGTATTGCAGTCTTCTTGTCTTCTTTCCACTTGTATATTTTCTTTGTTTTATTTATTTCATGTTTGTTTAATTTTCTGTATACATATCTCAATTTTCATATGTTCATGGTGTTTATTCATTTTATTATTGTTATAGTCATTTTTTTTTTTTTTTACTTTGTTCTATTTCTTGTATTACTGTCTTTTCCTGTTTTGTTCTTTCTTCATTATTTGTCTGTATCTTGTACTCTCAATACTTATTTTCCCTTTAGTGTACCAGACTAATCACATGTTCTTATTTTGCTTTAACAACTTATGTGTATAATATAGATGAGGATGAACTTAGAAATATATGGAGAGAAGTTTTGGTGGGGTAGCCTGGAATAGATGACCACCTGTTGGGGATAGTGGAAGGGAGACTTAGAGGCTGGTGATAGTATCCACATTGTCACTCCTGGGAAACTGTTGTATCGTAGAGAAATAGTGGAGAGATGAGTCACTACTGTGGTGACCAGTGATGAGAACACTGATAGTGGAAGTGCCATGTTAGGGGAACTTAGTGAGATTGGCTACAAGGATGAGATAAGTAGGCCTGTGAATGCTGATCATAGTGTTTTAGGTGCCAAAGATGGTGAATATTGCATGGGGAAGTGAAGGAGTAAGTCTTTTCACATTCAGCATAGCTCTTTGTGGTCAAGACAAGTAAAGAAGTGTATGTTGGTACAGGATAAACTTTAGAGTGAAAGAAGTGATAGAAACATGCCAGGTATTCTAGATCACTGGTTCTCAATTGGGAGGGGACGCATCCCCTTGGGGGAGCACGGACACTCTCCTTGGGGAGGGGTGTACAAGCACAGGATGGGGAGGGGAAAAAAATCACAGAAAATCACAGGCTCACTGGCTATTAGTACAAAGGAGATGCAGCAAGGGATATCTATCTATCTATCTGTGGTGGCATAGTTGGGGAGGTGGTTGACAGGTTGGCACAGGGAAGAGGGTGGGGGGGGCCCCCAACTGCAATGAACCAGTTTTGGTAGGGCCCAGCCTGCAAAAGTTTGTGAACCCCTGTTCTAGATTATAGCTAGAAAATTGTACATTGTTTGATGGAAGTACAACTCAAACAGTGAATTCACTAGATTCTTTTAGTAGTCTTAATTTTCCAGTGGAAAGAAAGCTAGAGCCAGTGACATACATTTTACAGAAAATGTTACGATTGTAAAATGAAACAAGAGGAATAAATTGTATTAGCCTCATCCACCTTGCAGCTACTGCTTGTTTCCTGTGGCTTGAACCCTGATGTAGTGTAGTGAGTGTTGTGTAGTAGGTGTCGTTGTGTGTGCCTTGATGTGTGTGTTGTGTTGTAGTCATGTAGTAATTTAATGTTGCCCCAGGAGTTGATGTTTAGAGAAGAGAATTACCATGACATAATGGACAAAACATTCAGCCTTGTTGTGTGTACAGAATTGTTTTCCATGCAGCATTTCAGCAATGAGTGAAGAATAATTTTGTCCATTGAAGTCTTGAGTGCTTGAACAAAACAATAATACACTGGAGTTTGTTGCTTTATTCTTTATAGTAGTACCTTTAGTGTTGATGCATCTAGAAATGTTCCTAACCATTTGATTTCCAGCAGAATTATTATTTGTTTCCCTTCTAGACTCTTTACTCTGCCATGCTTTACCTGTGATAGAGACTTTAGTTCAGTGATGTAGTGATGATTTGAGAATTTCATTGTGTGATTCAGTGCCTTGTCATGAGCTGAATGGGGGAAATTAAGTGGATTTCTTCTCAGTTTTTTGTTGCTATGTGCAAATGAAAAAAAATAGTTAAAGATGAGCATTACGACATTATCAAAAGTTGTAAATGTGTTTTTGTTGCCATGTGGCACCAAGAGAGCAAGTAAGCCAGTAAGATGTAAATATGTAACTATTGCTCAACTGAAGAGATTAAAACAGTGACAGTACTGCCATTAAGTTATTAATGTTAACTTGCAATCAGTGCATCTAACAACAATTACAGGAGTGGAATAGAATAGTTAGGGTGCTGTTGTATTACAAGCAAGGTTACTTTGCCTTATACAAGGATCAGGTAATAGTTTTTTTGATAAGTCCTCAGACACCTGCAGTCTGTCGTCTCAACATGAACCTAGGCTGTTGTGTTGAGGCTAATCCTAGTCTTTCTCTTCATCTTCCCTCACTGTCTCACATGCTGAAGTTCCACTGCTGATACCCATTCCCCGAAAAAAAAAAATCCTATTTTCCTTGATTTCTGTGCTTCCTGTTGTAGATGTGCATTTCTCATTACTTGTTTAATATCTGACAAATATATGCTCTAGTCAGTTGCTGGTTGGCTGTAAGTTACAAGTAAGAAGACTCACTGACTCCAGCTGGTGACAGACTGTGGGAGTCACAATGAATTAGGCGAGGTGTTAATGAGGAGGCTTTTTTTTCCCCGATTTCTTTATGGCCATCCTGATTTAGGGCCCTGCCAGCCTTGCTTGATCTTATTTCATGCTCTGTTCATTCCCGTGCCACTCTTGCCCGCCAGGGAGGAGCCAGCTTGTCCATTGTGGGTAAGACAGTCCCTCTCACTGTGTCCTTGCCTTGCCTCTGCCCTCCTCACCCTGCCAACACCCCACACCCCCTCAGGCGCTTCTTTCAGCAGCGGGCGTGTGGTTAATATGTAGCCTCTGTGTTGTACTTGTGATTGTCTCCGCTTTATGTGTCGTCCCTCTGTACCTCGCTTGTGTAGTATTAATCCTGCAGGTTATTTGTGTTCGTCCTGTCAGCTAGCTGGTAGTATTTGTTTTAACACACTGTAGCAGTAATACTTTGCTGTAGTGGTGTCTTTCCTTCCCCGATGATGAAGCACATTGACATTGACAGACAGCTTGCTTATACAAACTACTATCTCATTATTATGCTTTGACTTTTCTTAATGTATTATAATTAGATCCTTTGTTCCCTTTCCCTGGGTAGTCCCAAGCCTGTAGATGTTGCTTCCAGTCCTTACTGTCTGGTGGGATGGGATATGCATCAAATATTGTACAGCAGAATATTTAAGTTTGGCACCATAACTCTTTCCTTCTGTTGCATTTGTGAAAAGTAAATTAAGAAAAAGATTTTAATGAAACAGTGTAGCTATAGTATTTTATGGTGGTGTCAAGATGCAAGCAAATGTCATGGGAAAATGCCACTTCTGCTTTTTTTTTTTTTTTTATAAGTCATGCAATGAAAACTGAATAGAAGAAATTTTTTTTTCACCTGGGCTGTCCAGGTTTTTCATGTAAATTTGTATTTTAATAAACATAGATGGATGCTTGTCCATCCCATGCTTGGCAACTAGTACAGAATGTCCCCACAACTAACACCCTAAATGCCATGCACTGTACATATGACACAATGGCTCACACACCACAGACGTTGTGCCTACTTCTGATAGTGACCAGAGGGAGGAAGACGACCTAATGTTTCTCTTACACCCACCACTGCATGTGTATGCATCTGTGTGTGTGTGTGTGTGTGTGTGTGTGTGTGTGTGTGTGTGTGTTGATGGGATGTTCCATTAAATGTGTTCCTGTGGTGTTGAATGTCTTGCTTTACTGGGAATGGTGGCTTTAGTGATGCAATTTTTCAAAATATCATGTGTTTTGTGTTTCAATAGAAAATTACAGTGAGTAAAAACATAATTTGGAGATGGGACAATGAAGTGGTGGTTGTTATTTGTGTGGAGTGTGTTGAGGAAGTGTTGATGGCCTGCTTGAAGAGCCTGAGTGTTGCGTGTGATCATGGACGTGGTGGTGATTGTGGTGTGGGTGGTGGGTCACCTCACGCATACTTTCAATCCAGATGTGATTTTCTAGTATATTGAACTTTTGACTCTTCAAATTTCTTCTAAGTACTGAATTTCCCATTTTCTGTCAGGAACTCAGACTTCAATATATATATATATATATATATATATATATATATATATATATATATATATATATATATATATATATATATATATATATATATATATATATATATATATATATATATATATATATATATATATAATGTCTTTCCTTCAGTCACCTTACCTTGATTCTGCTGTAATGTTATCTCTGTTATTTAATATCATCTTTGAGATAAGGATTTTTAATCTCTTTCTCAACATAATACATGTTGTATCATCTAGACAGTCTTTGCTCTTTTTGGCAATATTTGAGAGCTTAGTAATTCTAAGCCCAGACTTCATGTCACAGACCCTGGTGCAAAAATTTTTGCCACCCATGGACACACAAATGCTCCCACTGGATAACTGGCTTAAGTATTCCTATCTTGTTTTAAAATGTGACAAACTGACTCGGGATTCCCTTCAAAGCTCTGATTCTTTTTTTTTTTTACTGGATTATTTGTATTTGTTTAATCTGCTATCATACAAATGAATAATGATTCTGGAAACTTTATAAAGTACCCTCCCAAGTTTCATGGCATTCAAGTTTCGTGATCCTTGAGTTTCACACTGAGTCTTAAATTCTCACTAACCCAGCTTTCGTGCATTATCCCCTAGTGTTTCATGCTTTCACTGCATATGAAAAAAATATGTATGTGCCATGTTTTGTAAACATATTTCCATGCACAGTTCACATACCTGAACATACAAATAATTTATGTGGTAAACCAGTTGTTTACCACAATGCTAGTCATCCCTGCTTGCATGTGAGAGGGGAGAGTAAGTCTGGTGTCACAGTGTATCTTGCCACATTGCAAAACCACACAAATGAGAGGTGTCTCACTACTTTGGTGGTGTCGGATGTCTGGACAATGTACATATTCGCACAGTTCTGATGTAGTGGCATCACACTGCTGCATCATGTGTGAGGACATAAGACACACTCACATAATTCCAGGCTATGCAGTTGGGATGAATAAGCAATCCTTGAGTTTAGTGCTATGCCTTTGGAAAGAAAGTAAGTGCAAAACTTGGAAGGGTGCTGTAATCACTTTACCTCCTATTTTAAAACAAGACAGGAATATGTCATCCAGTCAGTAGATGAGAGACATTGTTATCATATTTGTGTGACATTGGATGACAAGATTATTGTGTTAGATTCTGTGATACTGAATGTAATAATGTCTCTTTCCTCACAACACTACACTTGTATATATACATCAACATTTAAAAAGAAAACTGTATAATAGAATAATTGGTCTGCTGCAGGCCTTTAATGCTGTCACATTGTGCTCTCAGAGAATATTGGATTATTAAACCTGCTTCACTTAACTTGTCCTCTGTAGCATTAGAGGTCATGGAATTGGTCTGTTTGGTTATGCAGTCTCTGAATTTTGTCTTATTCAGTAACTCTCAATGGTTTGCTCATTTAATTGAATTAACCAAATTTCTGACATAAGATGGTAATGTGAATACCATTCATCCCTGCTTTTTTGTTTACTCATTTTAATTTTTGTTAATTTCACTACTTAGGATTGTGTTCTGGGGCTTGTTTTGAGTTTAAAAAAGCATAAGGAATTTTTATTATGATTTACTATGGAAATTCTTAGAATTTATCTTTGCATCAAGTTATTTGGTAATGTACAGATAGATTAATAACAGCTCATGACCCACTCAACTTCCTTAAAGCAATTCATACAAGTCCCAGCTTCTCTAGTTTGCTTTTTGCAACTTTTCTGTGAATTTATGCCCTTTTGGGTCTGAACATTTCGAAACTCACTTTTAGACCCCAACTTTGTACTTATATAAAAAAGGACTTGTACTTATGTAAAAAAGGACTGAAGCGTGGGAATATAGTATAGCAAAAGAATATGAAGTATATAGTCACTTGACAGGAAGTTAGGAACACTTGAGGATTACAGTAAGTGTGCTGTGTCTGATCTGAGCCTTGTCTCCCTGGCCTGCCCCTTCTTCCTTCACTGCACTGCATGGCCCCCCTCCACATACACAGCCGAGAGAAGGGCCCAGATGAATCGCAGCCGTTCTCGCTCAGGGCTAATCACGCAGTCTCCCACTAGCAATAAGGAGATCAAACTGTGAGTGAGATACCTTGTGTGTGTGTGTGTGTGTGTGTGTGTGTGTGTGTGTGTGTTTGTAGTAACAAAATAGTATCAATATTATACAGGTGAATTGAAGCTTCCCACAAATTTTTGAAATTATGAAAAAAGTAATCTTGTGGTTTTTTTTTTATTTATGACTACAGAATTTCAATGCATATATAAACATCTAAGGAATGTACCTTAGAAATACAAAGAAATTTCCATTTGATCTAAATTCATAAATTTTCCAGTTACAAATTATGATTCACCTGTACGACATTAGTCTACAGTACATTTTGTTCATAGTTACATTTCTTGAATTATTTTCATGTATTTAGATGGCAAATCTTTCCAGTTTCATACATTTTATGACTTAACTGAACTCGGGAGACTCGTACCTTGCAATTTTATTTGAGCTGTACTGCACCAAATCACCGTGATGACTCCATGAATATATTTTGTCTGGGTATCACATATGCCACTAATGCACCTCATCACCACTGGATCTCCCTGATGAGGCTTGGCAACAACTCAGGAATGCTGTGATACATGTGTGATAGGAGCTTTACATATTTCAGTGATCAATGAATTATTCACTGCACTCAATTTCTTCATTCCATCTTATGATTTTGTGTGCACCTGTTTTCCTTTGTACCAGGTCATCTTTAAAGAGATATATAAAAGAAAAGTAGTGATGTATATGATCTATAAGAAATCTTTGTTTTTAGAAGTGGTCAGTATTTCTGTAAAGATATTGCTTTATTCAGAAGTTAGTGAATTTGTATGTGCTTGTTTGTTCTGTCTTAAATTTTTGGAAATGAAGAGTTAATAAATTTACATGTACAAATGTCTTGAATTTTTGGAGTTTAGAGGAAAAGAACAGTCATGAAGACAACTTAAGAAGAGTGCAAAATGTGCTAATAGCCAGTACCAATCTCTTATGAAGCCCCAACTTTTCTGATGCAGAAGTGAAGGAATGGACATTGACGTGGAGAACCAGCCTGCACGTCCCTCCCGTCCCCGCACGCGCCGCCCCGGCCTCCCCACTGGTCTGGAGTCACGGGACAGAAACTTTGGTCAGCAGAACGAGAATGGCAACGACTCCTCAGATGCCCTGCTGCAGCGGCTGAGGGAGTTGTAGGTGGTGCCAGGCTGCCACCAAGAACAAAAGGCTCAATGGACCACCACCCTCTGTCTTGGATGAGGCATGGCACTCCAATGCTGTCTTGGTGGCAATGCGGCTAAACACTGTACATAGATATACATACATGCACAGATACACACACAAAAATACGTACACATAAACACCAAGTCAGTAAGGTAAGGCAAGTGTTCCTTCTTGTATTTTCTCAGTCTATGTGAATCCGAGGAAATATTCTCCATAATGGATCTGTGGAATGATCCGCCCAACTCCTGGTGACAAGTGGTGTATCAGATGCCCCGCTTGGTCCGCCAGCTGTGTGTGTCGCTCCTTTGTGTGGAGTGATGCTGGTGGTGATGCAATCTGGCCAGCTGAAGGGAAGTCATTCATGTGACTTGACAAGATTAAGTTGGCAGGTTGCAAGATATACTATGCCCCTGACATTTTATATGCATTGTATTGCAATATATTTCTTGCAATATTCTTAATCATATCAGAGTTGCAGTTTTACTTAAAGTCTGTATGATCAGTATATTTTTTGACTCTTTTTATACGAAGTTTGCAATTTCCATTATTAGTATGAAGGTCAAGTAAGTAAGTCTGACCTCCAGAATAGCAAACCACTACATAAATGTTCTGAGTATTGATAGTGTATAACTTATTCATCTTAGAAAATCTGGGCTCCAGATACTACTGTGCATTGATTGCTACTCCACTTTTGCTTTTCTGTTTGTTATATTTATTGTTGTGTCTGTACTAATGTCCTGATCATGATAGCTTTAAGCACACCATCTCAGATCAGCTCCTCATCCTGCCTCATGTTGTACTGCCAGTATGTAGTGTTCAAGTGTTCCTCCCTGCCAATAGCACTGCTCCTTAATAACCCTGCTCACCATTCCCTGGGAGACACATTGCCTGGGGTGGTGGTGAAAGTGAACCATTGGTGTCATTGTGTGTATACAAAGAGAGGAACCATTGTGTGTTCTTAGTAAGACTTTCAAGGCTCGGTTCTACAGGGATGGTTGGTGATCAAATTTGCTTGCATTAATGAATTTGGTTTGTCACCTGTAGTAATATTATTCCTGAATGGATGGACATGTTGCTGTTTGAAGTAAAAGCTATTTCTTGATGTGTTTCAACTATGTATTTCACGTCATCTCGGGAACCAGGTCACCCTGAGGCCCCAAGAGTGTTAGTGTTAGTTGCCAGACCCTCAGCAAGATAGTGTATTATGTGTATATCCTTAAGTTGAGAGATCAGTCACAGTGTGACAGTGTTATTCTGTTGTTTAATGCTGTGCTCGTCTGTTACTGCTTCAATCTGAGGATGTTTAACATAACATGTTTGATAAAAGATTTTCCAAATTGGTTATTTTAAGGAAATTTAAAGTGTGCTCAAAAAGAATGTTTGTATATAAAAAATAATGCAGTGCTTTTTTGGAAGTGGAGTGATATATTTTGAGAATTCCTATTGAAATGATTATTGCAAAGTTTTCTCTGCAAGCCAACAAGTCTTGCATCATGCCAATACCCAAGTGTTTTTTGGGGAAGGGACATGTTGTGGCCACAATTTGCAGGATGAATGAGAGAATTCATGTGAGAGAAGGAAGTCATGAGGGGACAAGTTGACCCTCTCCTTCATACCAATCATTTGTGATGCATTGCCCGTGCCTTCCCATTTCTCCGTCTCTCCTCGGTTGTATCTCTCTGCCAAAATAGGTCTTGGCTACAGCATTCCCAAGCGTTAAGGCAGATATTTATTTTTCTTCCAAGGGGAGGGAGGGATTGTAGTATAAGGTGTATAAAGATAGAATAGTCCCCCTTGAGTAAGGTAGCCACAGGTGGAGGAAGCCTGCTCACACTTTTAAATTTCTTTCTTCACATTTTCTTGAGTTTCTTGAGTAGCAATATTATCATAGGTCTTTATTGGTTGAAAATGTGCTGTGAACTCCTGACATGAAGCTATGAAAAGGAAGTATTATAGTCAGATTTTGTACAGAAGTTTTACTCTATCCATTCATATTGACAGATCTCCTTGATGGCATGCAGAAATCTTAAGAAATGTCTGAATGATTGCAAAATGTATTCAGTTCATAATCATTAAGGAAACAGAGAGTAGTAGCAAAGTACATAAGGTTGAGAAAGATTTGTAATTCACCTCCTGAGCACATTATATTTTAATTTGCCTGTGAAATTGGTGTGATAGGAATGGAATTGGAGTGCAGTCAATATCCCACACATTTCTAAGCCCCTGAGGTCTGTTCTAAGGAATGGATCAGAAAGAAGGCAAGAATTTCTAGAGGAGCAAACAGTATCCTTGAGTATGAGGGAGTATATACCAAGCAGTATATTCCTTCAGTCCCTTGGGAGTTGTAGTGACCTGTGTGTGGGGAGTGTGTTGTATTGCATTGTTTATCTTTAAGAATGGTGCTTTTTTATCCACACCCTTTGATGCAACTTGGATTCTGTTCCCTCCATTACACTCCTCTACCTATGCTGATTGAGTGGGAGGATATGCATACCTTCAGAACATTCCTTTATCTCTTCAGGAGTTCAAAGGAGTTCAGTGGGAAAGATTTAAGGAAATTGTGCTACCTTTTGTGAGGATACAATTAAAGGAGGGAAGGGAATGATGCACCAAAAAGTTAGCTGGAACAGTGTATTACATATCTGTACCCTGTGTAATGTTGTTGTGCAGGAAACATGTAAGTGCAAGCAGGAGTGCACCAGTCTATACATGTTGAGAGAAGCTTTAGTAACAAGCTCCCATGGCTTGTTCATTATTACCACAGTAATCCCATAAAGCCAAATGCACATGAGTGATTACTGATATGAGTTGTCAGAGTAATAATAGTGTGCACCATATAAAGATGGTAACCAGTAGCACAAAAGTGTATAGGTCCTTGGGAAAAGCATTTTGAAATTCACCCATAGTTTTTATTTATTTTAGTGTTCCCTCATAATGAACAAGAATGCATATCCCTTGGTACAATATGGTACTAGTTTCCCTTAGAACAATTTGAGCAACATGGGAAACATCACCCACAAGATTTACACCAAGACATTACATCAGACTTGTGTTGCCTCATGATTCTTTGTAAGGCCACTTGCCATCTAAGAAAACTTTATTTTATGTGTGATACTGTGAAGTTGATGTATTTTTCATTTTTATATGTATTATTTTTATAGGGTTCAAAATGTTATTTTTATTTTTGTTTTTTCACTTCCCCAAAATTATCTATTTTTTACTTACCCCAAAATTTGTTATTTTTTATCATGCCGTCCAATGGATGTCTCCTTTCACAACTCCAGTTGTTTTCATTTCATTGTTTCACAAGTAACATGAAACGTTTATGTGTATGTGTGTGTGTGTTAGATTGATGCTAAGTGTAGTGCCAAGGTTGATGTGCTGATCATTCCACTTATTGCTTAATTTTCTAGTAGGTTTGAGTTTCAGTGTGCAGACCTGTGATGTGACCTGACTAAATTAACTCCTGTGCACACATACCTGACTTCACACACTCATCATTGTGACATGATTATAAGATATGCATTTACCTTTGCATCCACCAGGTGTAGATTCCTCGTGCTTTGCTGCTGATGACCACAGAAAAAAAAATTGAGAATAGGAGACTTGCACTTTTTATTATTATTATTATTATTATTATTATTATTATTATTATTATTATTATTATTATTATTATTATTACTATTATCTTAATTATTTATTTATTTTTTTTCTATTAATTAATTAATTAATTTATTTATTTTATATTTCTTATTTATTTATTTCTTTTTATTTATTTGTTTTTTTTTTGGCCACTAGTTCATCTTGCTAGCTGATGAAGTAATTATTCTCTGAGTAATTTAAAGAAAGGAACACTGCATATGTCATCAAGGAAACAGGTTTTCAACAGAGTAAAGAGCAAGAAACATCATGCATCTGTGTTGTCTCAGTGTGAAGTAATTGTATTTGTACTTGTTTGCCCTAAATTCCAACATTCCAAATTTTGCTGGATTCAAGTGGATTCTATTCTCTTAATCACGAATTAAGTTATTTCACTCATTTTTTAGTTATCCTCATTTTAGTCTTGCGGTGATCTTTAAGGTGCTGCTGGTGCTGCCAGTGGTGGGAAATGGGTGAAGCTGGTCTTCTCTTTCATGGCTGTGTGTGTGTGTGTGTGTGTGTGTGTGTGTGTGTGTGTGTGTGTGTGTGTGTGTGTGTGTGTGTGTGTGTGTGTGTGAGTGAGTGAGTGAGTGAGTGAGTGAGTGAGTGAGTGAGTGAGTGAGTGAGAGTGTGTATGTATGGTATTAGTGTTTTCCCTCATGCATGGAAAAGTTAGGATGATGGTACAGCAGCTTGTATTCAAAATACTTGTTGGGGCAAATGTCTTATTGTGATGTATTTCAAGGATGTGGCTGTGTGCTTGGTGCCCTCATATAAATGAACTTGGGGGAATGGTGGATGTGATTAACTTTTATTCTGAGGTAACTTTTATTGTGGGGGTTTTGTGGTATGTATAAAGAGAGGTGTATGCAGATGTTTCTTTCTCTTATTATTTTTGGAAGAATCAAGAAAGGTGACAGACAGTAGCTGACATAACTTAGATTTGAGTAAGTCTGAATTTACATTGACAGTCATCCATTTTTGTGATCATCTGTCAGGGTCATTCTTTACAAATGTATTAGTAAGCCCCCTTTGTTGTTTACAGAAGAATTAAGAAAAGAGTAGCATCACATAGATTTGAGTGTATATCTTTTGTGACAATTATTGATATCATTCTTAATGGTTGTATAGTATTCCTCTTTCATTATTTAAGTGGGAAATGATAAAAAATAACAAAGCAACTAAGGCAGTGTATACATTTAAATATACAAGTTGAGATTTTTACATTGTTAACCATCTTTTTCATTATCTATCCATTGTCTTTACAACAACTTAAGTGTTAAATTTTCCATTTACATTGTCAAATTATTTCCTCAGTGTCCATCATCACCTTTACAATGTGTTAATTTGAGTGTATAAGTGAATTTATATTGTCAGCTGTTTTCCACACCTTTCATCATTGTCTGCAACATGATGACATCAGTATATGTCAGAATTTACACCATGAATGTTTCCCTAATGACTATTATTATCTTTGCAACAAAGTAACTCCCAAAGTCATCAAACAGCCACTTCCTCTATTCATGTCTCTACATCTTGGGTTCACTATCCTCAAACCTTTATTCAGACTCAGCTGGCACTGTAGTGCTGCACTCACTTCTTGTATGTTTAGCATTTTCCTTCAATCACGAGTCTTTTGATGTGCTGTCAAGTCTTGGTTGGCAGGTTCTATAAGGAGATTCTCAGCAAATCAGGATACTTAAAATTATGTGGGGAAACTCAAAGCAATGGGAATCAGTGCAACAAAAATTTCTGATTGACAGTGCTGTTGAATAGAACACCTTTACACCTTTAAGTTTTCTGCACCACCAGTTGCCCTCTCACTGTTCATGAATGTGTGTGTGTGTGTGTGTGTGGTTCTGCTGTGCTGTGTGTGTTGAGTCTCATTTCTGGTGCCATGAAGCTTGTCACGTACATAGGTGCACTACAGATGGTAATATATTTTTCTGACAGTTGATAAATTTGCACCATTATATTTATTTTTGCAGCAATACTTTCTTTTTATTTGCATTCATCTCTTGTAAGCAAAAGAGAAAATAACATCTTGGAATAGGGTTCTTTATATTTTTTAACTAATTTAGTTGACTGAACCAAGCAAGACAGTTTTTTTTAATACATAATGCAGTGTATCACACTGTATTACTTTAAACTACAAGACTTTTTTTTTCATGCACAAAGCAATAAATCTTAGTTACTATTGTTTAGAGCATTCCTACATTGGATCTCATACCTAGGGGTTATCATCACATGTTAGAGTGCAAGAAGACACCCATAGAAGTGTTCTTGTGTGTGGCTAATTAAGGAAGGAAGATGAGGAACAGATAGGTGAAGGCATTGGCTTGTGTGAGGGAGTGTATCTTAAGCTGTTATGGTTATGATGGAGGAGCTGAAGGGTTAGTGCGTCAAGTGAGTAGGAGAGGGAGGGAGTAACAAGTGAGTGAATGAAGGAGATCTGTAGTCTGTCATTCTGTGTCATGTTTTAACTCAGATTATCCATTAGTGCAACAGAGTAAAAATATCATTGCTGCAAGTCTCTCATTCAAAGCAAGAGTTCTTATGTAAAGAGAATATAGAAATGATATTATAAATCCATAATATTAAAAACCAAGGCATTTTATTTTGTGCTAGTATAATACACAAAATACAGAGAAGAGGAAAACAGAAATGATATTAGAAGAGTTCAGAAAAGCTGCTGTGCATCTTTAGCTTGCAAGAATGACAAAAACAAGGAGGTGAATGTAGAGAAACAAAGTAAATGAGTGATGTATACATAATGACAGGAAAGAAGGACAGGGTGACAGGACAGGCAGCAGTGATGCCTGGGTGTGTCAGATCTCCATGTGTGTTTTCAAGGATTGATTGGAAAGTTTGGAAGTTGTGTGCAGTGCCTTTTTAACTCCAGGTGTAGAAAGTGATGCCTTAGTGAACTGTGAAGTAGTTCTATATCTTATATAAGGATGACAGGAGTGGTTATGTACTCCCCTTTGCCCATATTTCCTGTTCTCCAGAGTGGTGATGGGACTGACTAGCTCAGTGGTGATTTGCTTCCTGGAGGAGGCTGTGCTTGTGTAGATGAGAGGTGATTGGCACCAGGCTTATCTCAAATGTGGGTGTCTTGTTGGGGAGAAAATTCAGAGTTGTCTTGTGTTGCATTATTAAGGTTATTGTATTCTCATATTGTGTGGATTGCTGATGCCTGCTGTGGATGGAGATATTCTTGGCACCCAGTTTATGGGTGTGGCTGGCCTAACCAGGTATTGAGCACAAGTTGTTGCTAATATAATCACATCATAAATCACTGTTATCTCAGCTTGCTGTGGTCACAGCCTAACCAGGTATTGAGCACAAATTGTTGCTAATATAACCACATCATAAATCATTGTTATCTCGGCTTGCTGTGGTCACAGTCATCCTAATGTGTTTCCCAGCTGTCTTCTGAGACGACCAAGTGCTGTGGTGTACATCCTGTCATGGTCGCCCTGTTAGGGATGTGTGGTGTCTGGCTATTTATCAGTCTATTCAATCTCATTATTTTACTACTACTACTACTACTACTACTATCATCATCATTATGTCTATTATGATTATTGTTGCAGCAGTTTTACGTGTTATTCATCATAAACACATGCATTTCACTTATTGATAAGTTAGGAAACATTTTTTAGTTCACTCATAAGATTGTCATATTTCCCCTATTTTTTTTTCCCTGAGATTTTTCTTTTTTTCTTTCTCTTTGTGAAGTTCATACATAACATATTTATTGATTCCTTATGAGGAAGTCCTCTACAACAAAAGGCAGTGTTCTTTGAGGTATCCCAAGTACACCTCTACACACACACACACACACACACACACACACACACACACACACACACACACACACACACACACACACACACACACACACACACACACACACACACACACACACACACACACACACACACACACACACAAACACATTAAAAGACTAAATGCTCAAACAGTATCAAGAACCTTGGCTTCCCAAACAGAAGCATTTGACACATGGAATGAGTCAGGTGTGGTAGAGGAGTGTGGAAGAAACATCCATTACTCTGAAATTGGATAAGAGTAGACCTGGAGACAAAATAGTATGAACTTGTATGCTACAGATAGATGAATACAAATAAGTTAATGCACACACAAATACATTCTGTACAAGTGGTGATGTGTTACTGTGATAAACTATACATGGTGCATTTTTTTTTGTCATCTCTGTCAGTTTGTATCATTGTGTATTTGCTGTAATTCATCATCTCATTCCATTTCTCCTCATTCCTCACTGCCACACCTGGACACGAACAGGTGATGTAACAAGTGAGGTCTGCTGGGTGTTAATTGGCATGGAAATGTGTAAGGTGAGCTA
>NC_087189.1:6227500-6230000 GCF_035594125.1 Scylla paramamosain
TGATATGTTTACCTCCTGAAGGGTTGGACGTCTATGAAAAGACGTGGAAAAGTGCAGGGTGGTATCATCAGCATAGGAGTGGATAGGACAAGAAGTTTGGTTTAGAAGATCATTAATGAATAATAAGAAGAGAGTGGGTGACAGGACAGAACCCTGAGGAACACCACTGTTAATAGATTTAGGAGAAGAACAGTGACCGTCTACCACAGCAGCAATAGAACGGTCAGAAAGGAAACTTGAGATGAAGTTACAGAGAGAAGGATAGAAACCGTAGGAGGGTAGTTTGGAAATCAAAGCTTTGTGCCAGACTCTATCAAAGGCTTTTGATATGTCCAAGGCAACAGCAAAAGTTTTACCAAAGTCTCTAAAAGAGGATGACCAAGACTCAGTAAGGAAAGCCAGAAGATCACCAGTAGAGCGGCCTTGACGGAACCCATACTGGCAATCAGATAGAAGGTTGTGAAGTGATAGATGTTTAAGAATCTTCCTGTTGAGGATAGATTCAAAAACTTTAGATAAGCAGGAAATTAAAGCAATAGGACGGTAGTTTGAGGGATTAGAGCGGTCACCCTTTTTAGGAACAGGTTGAATGTAGGCAAACTTCCAGCAAGAAGGAAAGGTAGATGTTGACAGAGCTGAAAGAGTTTGACTAGGCAAGGTGCAAGCACGGAGGCACAGTTTCGGAGAACAATAGGAGGGACCCCATGAGGTCCATAAGCCTTCTGAGGGTTTAGGCCAGCGAGGGCATGGAAAACATCATTACGAAGAATTTTAATACGAGGCATGAAGTAGTCAGAGGGTGGAGGAGAGGGAGGAACAAGCCCAGAATCGTCCAAGGTAGAGTTTTTAGCAAAGGTTTGAGCAAAGAGTTCAGCTTTAGAAATAGATGTGATAGCAGTGGTGCCATCTGGTTGAAGTAGAGGAGGGAAAGAAGAAGAAGCAAAGTTATTGGAGATATTTTTGGCTAGATGCCAGAAATCACGAGGGGAGTTAGATCTTGAAAGGTTTTGACATTTTCTGTTAATGAAGGAGTTTTTGGCTAGTTGGAGAACAGACTTGGCATGGTTCCGGGCAGAAATATAAAGTGCATGAGATTCTGGTGAAGGAAGGCTTAAGTACCTTTTGTGGGCCACCTCTCTATCATGTATAGCACGAGAACAAGCTGTGTTAAACCAAGGTTTAGAAGGTTTAGGACGAGAAAAAGAGTGAGGAATGTACGCCTCCATGCCAGACACTATCACCTCTGTTATGCGCTCAGCACACAAAGACGGGTCTCTGACACGGAAGCAGTAGTCATTCCAAGGAAAATCAGAAAAATACCGCCTCAGGTCCCCCCAACTAGCAGAGGCAAAACGCCAGAGGCACCTTCGCTTAGGGGGATCCTGAGGAGGGATTGGAGTGATAGGACAAGATAAAGATATGAGATTGTGATCGGAGGAGCCCAACGGAGAAGAAAGGGTGACAGCATAAGCAGAAGGATTAGAGGTCAGGAAAAGGTCAAGAATGTTGGGCGTATCTCCAAGACGGTCAGGAATACGAGTAGGGTGTTGCACCAATTGCTCTAGGTCATGGAGGATAGCAAAGTTGTAGGCTAGTTCACCAGGATGGTCAGTGAAGGCTTACTTGAAGGCTTACTGAAGTTCACCCCCTGACAGGTGGAGGTGTGAGGCCCAAGTGAAGTGTGAGCCATGCTGGTGATGGTCAGTTACCTGAGTCACTTAAGGCAAGGTATGTTACTTAGTTTGTTCATAACACAGTGCCTGGAACAACACTGAAAAAAAAATGGTAATATCAATCTAGTGTTTCACATATTATAAATTAAACTGTTATACTTTGTGCATTAATCTTATTGTTTATCATGTTTTTGTTACAAAAATTATGCATTCGAATAGTTATTTGTTGGTTTTGTCATATACATCAGAAGTAATATATTCACTCATGTTTGTCCTGAGTGTATTTGTTCACAAGATATTTATTTCATTAGCTACCAGCAGTCTCCAGTGAAGGTTTGGCAGTGGTGAGACTTTGCTGAGGGGAAACTTTCAATATTTAGGTATGCTTAGGTAATTTTTTTTTATTTGTTTATTTATTAATTAATTGATTTTATTTGTTTTTCCTTTGCAAGCATGTGGAGATTTCAGTGGAGTAGACCCATATTCATAAACATTTCGCTCTCTCACCAGGACTATTTTCAAAGGTCATAGGTGATTAGCCAGTTTCTCAAAAGTGTTTCTCCTGTTAATAATGTAGAAATCTTGTTAATTTGTCACTAAAACCATAAAAAAAAAAAAAAAAACCCGTGTAGCTTCAGCTAGAGCCTTCTGAAAGTAGTAGAGGTGCGGCACAGAAGTGTTTCAGAATACAGCCTACGGAAACTATTTGCTGAATTTCATTCTTGGAAAATGTTTGTTGCATTAACGTCCTGCTGTATTTCTCAAACTTTACTAACGCTGCCACAACACATACTATTGTGCGGCTTTTAGGGAAATATGAATTCTCC
>NC_087189.1:6252500-6255000 GCF_035594125.1 Scylla paramamosain
GATGTAAGCAAAATTCTTAGGATCAGCAACCAGGGTAGAACAAGAAATAACGGGTTCAAGCTTGAAAAATTTAGGTTTAGGAAGGAGATAGGAAAAAATTGGTTCTCGAATAGAGTGGTAGATGAGTGGAACGGACTCAGTAATCATGTAGTTAGTGCTAGGACACTAGAGAGCTTTAAGAGAAGATTAGACAAGTTTATGGATGGGGATGATAGGTGGAAATAGGTAGGAGTGTTTCATACAGGGACTGCCACGTGTAAAGCCTGGTCGCTTCTTGCAGCTTCCCTTATTTCTTATGTTCTTATGTTCTTATGTTCTTATGTGTGTGTGTGTGTGTGTGTGTGTGTGTGTGTGTGTGTGTGTGTGTGTGTGTGTGTGTGTGTGTGTGTGTGTGTGTGTCCGCCGTCGCGCCATCCAAAGTAAACAACCTTGGACTTAATAAATAGCTGGTGTACATGGAGAGTACATACACACACACACACACACACACACACACACACACACACACACACACACACACACACACACACACACACACACACACACACACACACACACACACACACACACACACACACACACACACAGACACACATACACACACGCACACAGGAACTCAGGAATACATGGAAAAACAAAGTGAACTTGAAAGCAATTTGCGGTTCTTTAATAGTAGTAGTTAGTAGTCAGTAGAAGTAGTAATAGTAATAGTAGTAGTAGTAGTAGTAGTAGTAGTAGTAGTAGTAGTTTTTGTTGTTGTTGTTGTTGTTGTTGTTGTTGTTGTTGTTGTTGTTGTTGTTGTTGTTGTTGTTGTTGTTGTTGTTGTTGTTTTTGTTGTTGATGTTCTTGTGTACTAAAGAGAGCGGCTAAGAGTGAAATGAAAATAAATAGCAAACGAAACAAAATTTTAAAAACCCTCCTGAAAATGGTGTTCCCATGAAGAGGAATGGGCGAAGAGGAACTGAGAGAAAAGTCCAATTCTGTATTTTCTTAGGTGTTTTTGTTATTCTGTCTTAAACATTTCAAGTCATAGGGATGGAAAAATATAGAAATAGTAGTAGAGTTTCAGAGTTTATTAGTACAGGGAAATAAACAATTACAATACTGATTAATTGTTGCATTAGTGAGGTGGACGGATTAGGGATGAGAGCAGAATAAACAGTTTTGTGCAACGAGATCACGGCAAGGACGGGAGGCATGCAGTTAGCAAATTCGGAGGAGCAGTTGTTGTTTTCGTTGTTGTTGTTGTTGTTGTTGTTGTTGTTGTTGACGTTGTTGTTGTTGTTGTTTTTTTATTTGCGTTTTGTTGTTGTTTTTGTTGTTCTTGTTCGTATTGTTTCTTCTTCTTCTTCTTCTTCTTCTTCTTCTTCTTCTTCTTCTTCTTCTTCTTCTTCTTCTTCTTCTTCTTCTTCTTCGTCTTTTTCTTCTTTCTTCTTTTTCTTCTTCGTCTTTTTCTTCTTTCTTCTTCTTCTTCTTCTTCTTCTTCTTCTTCTTCATTTATGTACTTGCTTACTTGCCTTCTTACTTACTTATTTACTAACTACTACTACTACTACTACTACTACTACTACTACTACTACTACTACTACTACTACTACTACTACTGCTACCAACACCAAATACAGATAAGTGTTTTAGCCCCTCGCGTGCCCATCAAAAAGAAAAAAAAACACTTGAAAATAAATATATAAAACAAAACAAAAGCAGTAACGAAATATAAAGTGGCCAAAAATGCTGACAACAAGACTCAACACAACGAAGTATTAGAAAGTGATTACAATACATTCGTAATCGATTATCGAAGGATGATTCGGATTACAAAGAAAAACGTTAACGCATCAACTAAATGCCCGTTCTTGTCCCTTCTTCTGCTGTGGGTTATCCTTTATAATAATAACAGGAGTAGAAATAATAATAATAGTAATAATAGCAATAATAATAATAATAATAATAATAATAATAATAATAATAATAATAATAATAATAATAATAATAATAATAATAATAAAAATAGTAATATAGTAACACAAATAAATATTCTATTGTAACATGGCAATATACTTAAAATTTGTTTTGTGAGCTCTGAAGAAAACAGAAAAAGTCATGTATACACACACATGCATATCTCGTACTATTAACACATTTCATAAGCAAACAAAATAAATAAATAAATAAATAATTCGAGTTTAAGAATCAACCACTTTCCTTGCCATTTGGTGTGTTTTATCTAATTACTAACCACTCTGAGACATTTTTCGTGCCCTGCAGCTCTCTAAGTATTACACTGGCTAGAAATAATAGAAATAGTTAGGAATGTTGGAAATAGATAGGTATGTTTCACACAGGGACTGCCACGTGGAGGCCTGATGGCTTCTTGCAGCTTTCCTTATTATCTTATATTATTATGTCTTAAATTGCTGACTGTGTTCTTTTAATTCTTTTTTCCTCCTTTCTTGTCGATGCTTACAAAAACTCATTGCTTCTGGTGCTGTGAGTTGTT